>NC_060971.1:3170825-3180825 GCF_910589235.1 Vespa crabro | reverse complement strand
TCCTTTTTTCCTTCTTTTCTTCTATAACAATTTCAAAACCAGAAATTGAATCGAATCTGAATTATATGTAAATCTTCGTTGAAAACAATCAATTTTTTTTAATATTTTTTTCTTTTTTTTTTTTTTTATATGAATTTCAAGTCAATTCATTTGGCTATTTAGACGGAAAAATGGATAAATACGTATACACTCGCAGACACACACACACACACACACACACACACACACACACACGCGAAAATTTATATTTTTATATGAAATCTAAAGATACGTAAAGAATTTCCTTCGATCGTGTTAAGAAGAAAAAAAAAAAGGGGAAACAAAAGAAGAAAGAAATGAAAAGGAAAGAAAGAAAAAAAGATAAGAACGTATAAAATAGGTGAAGTAAGACGCACAAAAAGAAAAAGAAAAGGAAAAGGAAAAAGAGGAAGAAGATAAAACTTAAATAAAGTAGCTACGTAGAGATTCGAATCCATTCGACTTTTTAACGACCCTAGACCACAGTGATAGTGTCCGAGTTTAGTCATTCGCGAAAGGTTTACTTCTTTCAAACGAGACTCGTCACGAGAAACGTTTTAGCTCGAAAAAGAAAGAAGTAGAGAGAGAGAGAGAGAGAGAGAGAGAGAGAGAGAGAGAGAGAGAGAGAGAGAAAGGAGACAGAAAAGGAGACAGAAAAGGAATTCAGGTCGACCGTGGCTTCTTTTTAAAGTCAAGACGGAGGCAGTTACGTACGTGCCTTTGCGGTGTCATCGAATCTCACAAGATGGTTCCTGGAATACCGACGAAGTAAGAGGAAATCGAGTAACGAGTCGAACCAGCCGGTCTGATGGGCTATGCCCATTGGATTCTCTCTCTCTCTCTCTCTCTCTCTCTCTCTCTCTCTCTCTCTCTCTCTTTCTCCCTATACATCCTTCCATCTATCCTTCTTCCTCCTTTACCTGCTATCCTCTACTATCCCTATCTAACCCATTCATTAACTACTCTCAAGAACCGACTTGCAGTCTCTATAGGGTTGTCAGTAGACATGTACAGTACGACGTGCCGTTTGTTCTACTCTGAAACTTGAGATGTGTCCTCCTCGGATAACACACAGTGGAACGGGATTCCCTTTCTCACACCCGCGCATCTTACGGGGGAAAGGATGAGGAGGGGGAGGTTAGATCTCTTTCTTAGTTTCTCCCAGTGCAAAAGCTTCACTGGTTTGTCGTGTGTAACACATAGACGACGCACGGTTACTTTAACTCTTGATATATATATATATATATATATATATATATATATATACGACTAAAAACCAATGTGTAGAGATGAAAACGATGTATAGTATTAGATGAGATAAGACGTGAGATCGAACGTGCCGAACATAGTCATTAGCCGCTTTTATTGGAAGATGGATTTGAGGAAAGGAGATCGTTCCATCTAGCAAAGAGATCTGAGTTCAGCCAGTTGAGTCCTTCTGGATTTCGAATGACGTAATCGTCCTGTCGTCCTCTACGACACATGGATAGATGTTGTCCGAGTAACGAAGATATATCGACCGAAGTACATATGTCATTTTCCTTTTTTTTTCTTTTCTTTTTTCTTTTTTTCTTTTTTTTTTTGTCTTTCTTTCTTTTCTATTCTTCGTACGAAATTCAATGATATATATATATATATCATGTTGGTAAATTTATAGATATATATTTTCTATAAATATTCAATTATTGGCAGAAATTTATCAGACGTAAAAATTATATAAGTTAATTTGATAATTTTGCCGGGTGACTGATCTGACATCAAAAGCTTTGAATATCACAATTTAATTTTCTATTTGTTGTATTAAAGCAAAAGAATATTGGATTTCATTCAAAGAAGTATCGATTTTAATGGATAATATAATTTTCAAGTGAAAACTTTCTTTGTCTATTGTTTTTCATTGACAAAGATATAATCATGGATATTAATGTTTACAATTTTAGATGTGTTGTAATACGTATATAAGAAAACAAATTATCCAAAAAAAGAAGAAAAAAAAAAAAAGAAAAAAAAAAAAAATGAAAGATTGTATTTCGTTGATAACGAATATTATTTAATATCTCGAATGTTATTAAATTTTTTTCGGTATTTGGTTGAATTTAAACAGATTACTTCAGTTGTATTATTTTTTATTCTCTTTTTGTTTCCTTTTTTTTTTCTTTCTTTTCTTTCTTTCCCCCGCCCCCTTTTTTTTTCTTTATGCAAACACAAAGGGACTGATAAATGATGAAAATAAAAGTATAGAGAAGCACTTTTCCTGGTAATATTTGAATAAACGCAAACATTTTCTATCCCGTTATTCGAGCATTTAATTGTTCGCTTTCCATTGGTCGTCGTTATTTGAAACGTCGGTAGAACAAATATGCTCATGGAACGCAATTAATATTCGGTGAAAATCTACGAAATACATGCGACGTAACCCCGCGGATATCGCGCAAAAGTTATTGCCTTGGATTTTGGATAACACGGCGGAAATTGGATATCCGATGGATATACTAATACCACGGTCGGTAAAGTCGTAAATATCTCACGCACTCTGGCTTGGGAAATTTTGAATATCCTATAAATACGAATAAGACACGTGGTTGGGATTGGAGAGCTTGGTCGAAGTAATCGCGAGTTCCAAGAAGAAATTCAGGTCGGCTTGAATCGAGTACGACGAGCATAGCCGAAGGATAAAAGAAAATAGAAGGAGATAGAGAGAGGGAGAAAGGTGGGAGGGTGAGGGTGAGGGGGAGCGAACGGAAAAAAGATAAAAAAAAAAAAAAAATAGGTTGTCCTTTTTCGTTTTGAGTCTAATAATACTCGATCGTTTGTACATCATCAACAAATTGGCTTCTTCTCATTGACACGACACGCCACTCTAATTTCTTCAACCAAACGCTTCTTCTTGTTGTCATCGTTCGACGTTATTAAAAAGAGTCCTAATGACCAGCCCAACCAAGCTATCTCATCATCCCGTTGACTCTTTTTGTACACTCATAGTCGCTCGTTCCTCTGCAAGCCAATTTGATGAACGGCTTTCACTTCAGAATGAATCCTAGTGACCGTGCAAAATCGATCGAATCGCAATCACCTGATCTTGCATTCAATGTTCACGATTAGACAAATTTTCTCTCTCTCTCTCTCTCTCTCTTTTTTCATTTTTTTTTCTCTTGCTCCCTGTCATACAAAAATATAGCATTGATCTCATATAAATTGGATTAAACTAGAAGAATCGATGTGATATTTTACCTATCTTCTCATAAATGTTAAAAAAGAAAAAAAAAACAAAAGAAAAAAAAAATAACAAAAAAGAACAAAGAGGAGATATAGATGATAAACCAAAATTGGAAAGAGAAAGGCGAAAAGAGAAACGTAGTTGTGCTCGTCGAGTGTCCATTACAATTTGCAGAGGGTTCTGCTCGGCTAAACCAGCACAGCAACCTCGCCAATTGTGGTTAAGTTTAATTGGCGTCGACGTGTCCGGGTGGGGTCCGAGGTATTTCTCATAGGGGGAACGCGACCGAAATGTTTCGTTTGACGTTACGCAGCTAGGGGAGAGATCTCATGGGCTGTTGATGTCGACGGCAACGTAACTATTATATACGTGTATATGTAATGCATGTATATATATATATATATATATATATAGATCTATGTATGTATATATGTATGTATGTATGTATACAGAGAATAGACACCGTGTAGAGAACAGTATATATGTTCTCGCGCGTGTTCTCCGATACCACAGGATTATCGGCCATTAACACGGAGGAGAAGCAACGAAGTATAGTCGGAATGTCCATAAGCCGTATGCCTCGACCAACTTCTATTCAGTGTTCTCTAGAGAGAAATAGTACAGAACTGGTTGGATAAACGGATGTGTGTAAAGAGAAAGGTTGGAAGGCACCAATGATAGGAGAGAGATGTCTCCTCTCTCTCTCCTCTCTCTCTCTCTTCCCTCTCTCTGGCTCTATCTTCTCTTTCTCTTTCCCTCTGGTACTCATCGAATCATTCGAGACGATAAACGAGCACGATTTCTCTGCGTCGAGCCCTTCCACTACCATGGGTAGCTACCGTTGGCCCATCGTCGTAATGGAAACCCATGGATGCAGATGGATCCCATTGTTTTCCCAGGTAGCTCCTTTCTAAGCGACATCGCAGCCCCGACGAGACCGGACGTTTCTCGACGTCGTTTCTACAGGCTCCTCGAAAACCACTACTCTCTGCTCCGTCCTCGGCTTCATCAATTCCACTCTGCCCCAAGCCCTCCAACCTACTTCTACAAACCAACCCCTTCTCCCTAATCCTCGTCGTTCTTGTCTTCTTCTTCTCCTCCTTTCCACTAGCTTCCGTTCCACATTTTCAACCTCTCTTTCTCTTCCTCTCTTTCCTCCTCTCCCTCTTTCTGTCTTTCCTTTTCCCTCTTTCATCGAAATATTCCTCTCTTCTTCCTTTACGTGTGTTTTCACGTCCACTTCTCGTTGTTCGTCCTCAACCTTATGCCCGACTGCTATGGGGATCTCGAAGGTAATAAAGCGTTTCTCTCTCTCTCTCTCTCTCTCTCTCTCTCTCTTTGTCTCTCTGTCTCTCTTTCTCTCTCTCTCTCTGTCTATCTCTCCACCTAAACTTTCTGTGTAGGAACGAGAATATAGCGTCGAACACGTTTCCTACCTACGTGTTCTTCGTTATACAGAAAGCAAGCAAGCAACCTAGCAAGCTTGCTAGCAAGCAAGCAAGCAAGCGGATATAGAACTAGGCTAGTCAGTACGTGGTCCACCTTTGGTAATGAAAGAGAGGAAACGTACAACGTGGATACTGGTAAATTGAAGCTGATACCACTAGCAGTTGATTCAAACGGTTGATGAGTTTATCGAGAAGCTTACTCGATCCACTTATCTCTCTATGTCTCCCTTCCTCTCTCTCTCTCTCTCTCTCTCTATCTCTATCTCTATCTCTCTCTTTCTCTTTGGTTCACTCTCTCTATGTTTCTGAATATTTCTCTACTCAGCTGAAATGTAGCAACTGTGTTACGAAAGTTACTGGAGAGAAATGGTGGTAACGATTCCAAAATGCTTTCGTTAGTCGTTATAATTTAACGATAAAGACATTCGCCATTTTTTCTTTTTTTTTTTTTTTTTTTCTTTTTTGTTTTTTATCTTCGAGTATTATTTTTAATCGATCATATTTATCAAACGCGTTTTAATTTTTCTTGTCTTTTTTTTCAATTTGTATTTCTTTTCTATTTCTTCTCTTTGATTTGCTTTTCTTTTTTTCTGGTCTACATGAAATATTTCTTTTTTTTTTTTTTCTTCTTCTTTTTTTTCGTTTTTCCACGATTTTATTATTAAAGAAAAGCAAGCGAAGTAACCCGTAATGCAGATACGATTAACACGTCTCTTCGAGTTATGTAAGTAAGCCCATGCTGCGAATATGCGAAACGCGTTAGCCGAGTAATTATGGAATGTCACAGTTTCGGAGATACAGTAGGCTCGCCAGAAGCAGAGGTTGGATATACAGAGGGTTAGAAGCGCGAGACTAATACCATAGCGTTAGCTT
This sequence comes from Vespa crabro, assembly GCF_910589235.1. NCBI lineage: Eukaryota > Metazoa > Arthropoda > Insecta > Hymenoptera > Vespidae > Vespa > Vespa crabro. The sequence goes on along the minus strand of NC_060971.1, from coordinate 3,175,269 downwards.
TGCTATAACGCAATCGCAGTATACTATCCGTAGTAAACAAGGAATTCTGTTAACTGTTACTCGAGAAATACGCGATGCTGTGTATATACGTTATCGTTATAATACCAAGAACTTGCATTTAATTTATATTGAAATCGTACGAATGTAATCTGTTACATTATTATCATCATCATTATTACGAACGATGTTGCAAGAGAATTGAAAAATATTATTATTACTATAGCCACGTTATTTATATCAACGATTCGTGAATTATTTATAATAATAATAATAATAATAATAATAATAATAATAATAATAATAATAATAATAAAAATAATAATAATAATATCAATGAAAAGATACTTTTAAGTTCATGAAAATGTTGCAGTCTGTAGTTTGACTATCACTGTCCCTGTTTTAGTTTCAAAATAACAGGGATATGAGGTTAGAAATGTAGATACCTAAGTATCTCGGACGGTCCAGCTCTCTTCGTTCGATCATGAAAGTTACTCTGACAGTGGGCACAGAGTAATTTTGGAAGCCACCGATTATCGTACTTGGCTCTCGGATCGGTTAACGCAGTGCGGTGTATTCATCTCCATTAACTACAGACTGCGCCATTTGATGTAGTTCTGCTTCCAGCCAAAATAGTCTATTACAATATACTGATATTACCGTAGTACACGTAGTGCATGCAAATTGCAGCAAGTAGCACATGTGCTGCGGTCACATGGCTTGCTTAACTTTGGATATAACATTTTACTTAATTTTACCACGTTGTTTCTCGTAAAACATTATATGTTTCCCGTTGGATGATAAAATATTTTGTTTGACAATGTACCAACATTATGAAAGGGATATATCGTTATTATATATCCAAACATTTCCCCGAAAGCATTCCCATTAGTACAGATCGAACTATCGAGTCAACACGCTGGTAAGAATTCGTACAGTGAGAAGCATTAATTACTACCATAAATCCCAGGCGTTAATGCACGACCGCGTTGCTAATTGCGCGAAAGACCCGAACCCCAGTGGGATCGCGTTGCTTTAGACTGCGTTTCTCGAGCGACCCTGGAATCCAACCTCATCCTGTGCTGCTCTATACACAAGAATCTAGGATAGAGCAGACGTACGGGAAAGAGGAGACAGAGAAAGCGGAGGGGGGAAGGGAAATCCAAAAGCTCGCCTACGTTAGACACGTTAGACTAGGTTCTCTCTCTCTCTCTCTCTCTCTCTCTCTCTCTCTTTCTCGCTCTCTCGCTCTCTTTCAGTCCGTTAGCAGGCAAAGGGTGAGCGTCCTCGGTGCTTTTCGAAACGGCTGACTTGTCCTTCCTTCCTCTACTAGCAAACGCCAACACCTTGACGTTGTCGAGGAGCATCGACTTAGAGAAATGAGAGAGAAAGAGATAGTGAGAGAGAGAGAGAGAGAGAGAAAGAGAGAGAGAAGTATATAGGTGGGAATGTCGAAACGTAGAGAGAAAGGGGAAGAACAGAGAGGAGAGTCTTTGTTGCAGAGAACCTTCCGCAAACAGATGACGACGTCTTATTGCGAGGGAGAACAAGAAGCTTTGAAGTCGCGAACGAAGTGAGAAGGGCAAAGAAAGAAAATGATAGAGAGAGAGAGAGAGAAAGAGAGAGAGAGAGAGAGAGAGAAAGAGAGAGAGAGAGAGAGAGAGAGAGAGAACGATAATGAGCGTGAATCGAGAGATATAGTTAGAAAGAGAGGGGAGAGGTAGAGAGAAATAGAGATGAGAACGAAAGAGAGTTTCTACGGAAGCTGTGGAGGTTCGAACGAAGATAGGAAGAAAGGGACGATGCAACGAGAAAAGACCGAATATATGTGTGTGTATGTGTGTCTATGTGTGTGTGACAGAAAGAGAGAGAGAGAGAGAGAGAGAGAGAGAGCCTCCAGGGTTCCTAGGGAGCATAAAGCACCGACGAAAGATAGAATGTCGCTTAAGCGTTGCCGTAACCAATGGCCCGGAATCCCTTTTCCGGTATCGGAGCAACGACGCGTTATACGTCGTCGACTAGAGCAAGTTACACATACCTACTCGTAATTTTTTCGAAGGACGAAAGAAAAAGGGAGGCATATAAGGAAAATAGAAGGAACTAGTGGCACAATGCGAAAGGTTACTCTCATTTATATCTACCTTTCTCTTTCTCACTCTTCTTCGTAAATGTTCTTGGCCATTATCACTGAAATGATTCCTGTTTCCATTTGCTTTCTGGATCAACGTCGTTCTTCCACGCATTGACGACGTTCTTACGCCTCGTTGGTCGATCCTCCACGAACATTTTTCCTCTCTTCCTTCTTCTCTTTCTCCTTCTACTTCTCCTTCTTCTTTCCTTTCCTTTCCTTTCCTCCTATCCTATCCCCGACTTTTTCTTCTCTTCTCTTCTCTACTCTACTCTTCTCTTCTCTTCTCTTTTCTTCTCTTCTCTTCTCTACTCTTCTATCCTTTTCTTACGTTTTATCCTTCTTACCTCAAAGTGATATATCGATGCTAAGACCTATCTTTGTCACAAGATGAATCGTCGTTCCTTTACGCATTCTAGATGCCATAGAAAATTACGTTGAAAATTTGTTTCCTTAAACCGTGTGTGTAACTTGAAACGAAGTGAGTTCGCGTTAATGAGTTAGAAACGATGTTAGAACATAACTCAAGCCAAGGGAGTTATACGATAAGCGTTTATACTTCGTAATAGTGAACACATTATAGATATTATTGATTGATATTTAAGTAATATTTTCTATCGAAAAGTTATGCATATGGGATATCGTTATTATTTAACACGTTAGTATAATATATGAGTTATTATAGATGGTGATTTTTAGATGATAGCTCATAAGATTAAATTTATAATACAACATATGTACGTTTTATAATGTCGTGGCTGATAAACATATTAAATATTATATATATATATATATATATATATTATATATATATAAAATTAATATTTAAGGAGAAGATTTACTATGGAAATTTGCGTTCGTTTAAATACATCCCAAATAAAACCGTCATAAAAATCTGACACAAAATGACTGTATAAATGAGTTTATAAGGATAGAAATTAAGGTATATATATATATATATATATATATATATATATATATACATATATATATATGTTATAACAAATATGTTCGTTCGATGTTATCGATTAATATTTAAACAGAATTTGCATGTTTGACCGTGTACATCATCCATGTCTGAAATTTGACGACGATGTGTCGTTCCGATCGATGATCCATACGAATGCTCGACACGGATGCTGTGTGCTACCTATGTTGAGTAATCTGCTCATGGAGCATCACACGTGCATACGTATGCACGTTGCGTATGAATTGCGTGCTCTGACATTTGCTATTCCTACGCAAATACATGTATATTCACATCTATGGCAAAAGAGGTAGAGTGATAGAGATGGAGATACAGATAGAGATAGAGATAGAGATAGATAGATAGAGATAGAGATAGATAGATAGAGAGAGAGTGAGAGAGAGAGAGAGAGGGAGAGAGAGAGAGAGAGAGAGAGAGGCCTATGAGGAAGAACCGAAACGGTTCACGACGTAAAACGATCGGATCACTCGGGACACATACGGTCTCGCAATCAGCAACGGATTCTCTGATTCTGCTGGCGACGGGCGATCTGTGGAAACGTTCCGTACTTCAAAATGGCTGGAATCTATGAACTTTAATTGTTGCTAGATTCCCTATCATGGAATCTATCGTTGTATTCTAGTCTATACATCTTACCTATACGTTCGACGTAAAAACAAAAGAAAAAAAAGAAAAAAAAAGAAGAAGAAAGAAAAGACCACTAGAAAAAGGCACACATTGTCCTTCGTTGATATTAAATTGTCAACGTTTGTGATGTTTTTTAACTGCTTTAAATAAATTCTCTCTCTACGAATATATTGATGGTAGGAGGAGTATCATTAGCCAGAGAGATCATTTTTGATTAAGAGAAGAAATGAAATGGAAATTTTTTAATCAAAGAAATTTTATAATACGCATAGAGCTTAGACAAAAGAAAAAGAAAAAAAAAAAAGAAAAGAAGAAGAAAAGAAATGAATTAATCTATCTCTTTTACGAGTATTCTTCGTAAATCGTTGAATATTTTTGTTATCAAAAAGTATGTTTGAGTATAAACGAGAGACGAGGAAAAGAATCGTTCGACTTTTTAATAGGGGTTAATTTATTGTGAAAAGTCATAAGCACAAAATCGATGACCGGTAGTAAGTAGAGAAATACTCGTTATTTCCGGCTAACACTTTTATTCGCTGTACATACATCTTTACTTTTCTGGAATAGTATGAGAAGAGAGACTTCCCAAACTGTGTATTATTTATCACAACTGTACTATACCATAACCTTGCCCATGTTATAAACGACTCTATGTAACATGAGAGTTCCATGACGTATCGGGAGATATATTTACCGAGATGATT
>NC_060971.1:3143325-3168325 GCF_910589235.1 Vespa crabro | reverse complement strand
ATCTTCGTATTTACGAACCTTCCATGTCAGAAAATCTATGACAAAATCTACATTTACGTTACTCCATGAAACGCGAATTTCATGAAATAAGAGGTTTGTGTTGGTTCTGCCAAATGTCGATAACTTAAACGAGATAAAATATCGAAAGATTTTCGACATATTTAATGATATTTAATAAATTTAACAATAAAATTGTAAAAATTGAAACTATCATTTTTATTCCATTAACTCATTTACATGTCGTAATACGACATAAACGGATATAAGTTAAAACGGGAACATGATAAATCGTATTATCTCTTTATCATATTTATTCGAAAATGGTTTTCACGTAAAGCCAGTACTGTACTCGACAGGTTCTCCTGTGAAAGCTCGAACGTCACGCATTTTGTGGTAACTCGAAAGAAAGTCGATCCGCGTTGGTGGTATTATCGAAACCTACCCCTTTTGACTAACGCATCCAACGGCTTGAAACCTGGCGTTCTCATGAAACGATACGATTTAAATTCATCCTTCCGCGTTCAATGATTTTTATGGGTGGAAAAGAAAAGGAAAAAAAAGAGGAAAAAAATGAAAAAGAAAAGAGAGAAAGAGAGAGAGAGAGAGAGGGAGAGAGAAACAAGCCTATACAATGGAATGAAAGGAAAGAAATAAGAAAAAGAACAAAAGAAAAAAAAAACGAGAGAGATAAAAAAAAGAAATATCGAAGAGGTATATACAAATGTATTGTCTATATGCATATATATATATATATATATATATATATATATATATCTTTCTTCTTTTAACGATTTCTCTCTGTCTCTTGAAATGTTTTCGATATCGTCTCGTTATTATATTTTATTCCGATAAGCCGAAACGTTTGTCCGATATATCGATAATATCTACTTGTCTCCTTTACTATTGGAAAATGGATCCTCTTATATATAGGATTGGCCATAACAGTAGGATTAATTTCCTCATGAAATATGTTTATGGCGGTAGCTCTTAATTTTGTAAGTGTCAGGTGACACCGTGTCCGTTAGAAACGACAACAGCTGCCATTAGAGAATCATCGATCAGTAAGTTGCAAGGGGAGAGGGGTGGGTTTACGGAGAGGGAGAGAAACGGAGAGAGGTTGAATGCAAGAGAGAGAGAGAGAGAGAGAGAGAGAGAGAGAGAGAGAGAGAGAGAGAGAGAGAGAGAGAGAGAGAGAGAGAGGAGGTGAGGACACATCAGAGGAGAGAGAGAAACTGCAAACGCTTGCCATGGACGTTCGACCTGTTTCGAATGGTGACCCCTTACTCTCCTCCCCTCTCCCATGCATGCTCGGTTTCGACCTCATATTCACTGTGATTTATCGTATTCGCATGTGCAAAACCGCATGTAGACGCGTCATTCCGTGCAGCAGTATAGGAGTAGGTGGATCAGATCAGGCTCCATAGATCATTGGTACTGAGAACATCTATCGGGAACCTATAGAATATAATACTATGGACCAAATAAACTCAGTTTCAACCAATGGTTATCTCGAAGGAAAGAAAAATATAAAAGGAAGAAAAAGAAAAAGGGGTGGGGGGAGAGAAAATTCCGAGGGAATATAAGAGAATAAGAGGAATCTGTACCGTCGTTGATTTCAAAGACACTTTCTCTCTCTCTCTCTCTCTCTCTCGCTCTCTCGCTCTCTCACTTATTTCTTTTTCTCTTTTATACGGACAAGTAAACCCTCATTGAGAGAGTTGAAGTAAAGAAGGAATCGTTAGAATCGATCTTATGGGTCTTTATTTTCTTTCATTTGGTAGGAACCTACGAGTAGTTCTTGTTCTCGTCCTCGTTCTCATTCTCGTTGTCGTCGATTCTCTATCACTTTGAGATTTCGAGAACCCTTCCTTTCTGTTTCTTTTATTTTTCTTTTTCTTCTTCTTCTGCTTCTACTTCTTCTTCTTATTCTTCTTCTTCTTCTTCTTCTTCTTCCCTAATCGAAACTTATGATTTCTTTCGTGTATGTAAGAGAAAGTTCCGTATCAAACATAACTCGGCAAATTTTCTTTTTATTACTTAGTATAAGTTAAATAAATCCAATAGGAGATATATAAAGTAAGAAAAAAAAAGAGAAGAAAAAAAAATGTACGAAAGGTGTATATACAAATTTTATATATATATATATATATATATATATATATATATATATATATAGATGAAAAAGTTTATAAATTACATTTGTAACAGTAAAAGCCTTTTTTCGTTTTTTTTTTCATTTTTCTTTTTTTCTTTTTTTTTTTTTTTTTTTTTCTTAAATCTTGTTTCCTATTATATCCATTCAACGAGAATGTATTACTTTTAAAGGAGATACGATGTTTAAATGATCAATTTCTCAAATCTAAGTACAATTTCAAAATATTATATAACTTGTTAGTAAAACTTGTATAAAAATGTATATCGAGAAGGAAACATATAAATACATTAATACATAAATATATAAAATATCGTATACTTTACAATCTTGATAACTTTTTCTCCCCAATATCATGAAAAATATATGAGACAATATAAACGTTAGATGAAGGAATAATTGATTAGAATCGTTCTCGTAAAATAGAATTCACATAATGATGTTCATAGAAAATTATGAATTAAAGAAGGAAAAGAAAAAAGAAAAAGAAAAAAAACAAGAAAAAAAAAACCGAATTAAGATTGCGTTAACGGCTAATTATCGCTATAAATATAGTGCTAAAAAAAAGAAAAAAAAAGAAAAAAAAAAGTATGAGAAAAAAAGAAAGAGCATCGATTTTTTTTCCCCCATAAAATCAATTAGATTCAATCGTACGACTTTATTCGAACGTAAATAAACGAAAGAAATATAAAGTGAAATCGACGTTCGATTAAAATACCGAAGGCATACAAATTCTTAAGTCGTTCGCGTCACAATCGTTGCTCATACAAAGTGAAGTAAGTCAGTCCAAAGTCTAGACGCATCGTCGAAATATAAGGGTTGTGAAAGGGATAGAAGAATGATACTTTAGCACGGACAAGTAACCCTATAAAGGACATAGGATCGATTGAACGAGCAATGGGCTTTTCCTTCAAACTCTCTACATAGTTAGAATGAAAGAGAAAGAGAAAGAGAAAGAGAGAGAGAGATAGAGAGAGAATCGTATTTTGCTTTCTCGTTCGTTGCTTTCTCTCTATGTCTCCTTTCCTCCCTCTCCCTCTCCCTCATCTCGACCGTTTGATAGATACGATCTTTCCCTTTCTCATTGCGTATATAACGCACACTACGAAGAGAATGTTATTTGCGTTCGAATACTCGTAGAATTTCTGCAAGTGACAAAAGGGGAAAAGAGAAATAGAGAAGCGTTGAATTATCTCTCTTTCCCTTTCTCACAGGTATACGTTAAAGTATACAACTTTGACTGTATACACACCTACATCTATATATGTAGATGCATATATAAAATACGAAACGCTCTTTCTCTCTATCTCTATCTCTCTCTCTCTCTCTCTCTCTCTCTCTCTCTCTCTCTCTCTCTCTCTCTCTCTCTCTCTCTCTCTTTCATACTCACCCAACTCATCCTATCTCTAACTCTATCTTTCTCTTGCACTTTCTATCGTGGCTTTGGAATTTGCAAGCGTTCTCAGTCGCGGTGGGATACCTCGAAGGGAATTCGGGAACATCGGGGATTCCCGTACGTTTGCCTTTTACGCTTACGAAAGAAAAAGATACTAGTGATAGTGGTGGTGGTACTGGTTGGTGGTTGGTAGTAATGGTCGTGATGGTACTGACGGTCGTGGTAGAGTTGGTGGTGGTGGTGGTAGTGGTGGTGGTGGTGGTGGTTGTCCCTGGGTTACCGATGAAAATTTTCCAGATAGAAGCGTAAGGAAAGATCGTGGATGGCTTTCGAATTCTATCCCGCTTGGTATGGAATGTCAACAATCGCGGTGATATCGCGGAAACGTCAGAGATGTTTTGACAAAGAATGAAAATGCAACGCGCACGAAGATCACCCTTTCTTCCTTTTACCCCTCTATCCCTTCTTATTTCATCCCTCTCGTTTCCACATCTACATATATATATATATATATATATATATATATATATATATATATATATATATATATATATATATACTTATTTCCTTGGTAATCCGTGTCTTTTATGTAAAACGCGAGCATGTATACTCATGAAAATAGATCCTTTGACCGTGAGTTTGCGTTCATGAGAATTCTAGAAAATGTGAGTGTGTGTGAGTGTGTATTCTCCTTTTACACTCTGGATATTTTATGTTTGTTTATTTTCTTTCTGTTTTTTTTTTCTCTTTTTTTTCTTTTCTTTTCTTTTCTTTTCTTTTTTTTTTTTTCTTTCTTTCTATATACCTTTTCATCTTTCTTTTTTTGTTGTCTTTTAATAAATGAAAAATTGCCTGGGAATGAAACTATTCGTTACGACGTTGCATGGGAATTCGTCGTTCATGTTGCGATAATATCTAGGAGAGAAATCGTGTCGTTGATGTGATAAACAGGATCAGTCTTTTCTTTTATCAGCGTAAATAAAAAAAAAAATACGGAGGGAAAAAGACGAACGTGTTAATAACGGGGATAAGCGTGGAGAAGAGTAAACATTTTGCATAGAAATGAAATTTGATTGGAGATTCTATCTGCGTAATCTCTGGATTATATTTAAAACGATGATGGCGATGAAGAAAACGAGGATACACATTAAAAAATTACACGCTATATGATTTATATACATATATTTATTCATGTGTCGTATTAACATAAATAAATTGTAAATATTGATATCACGCGGAATATTGTACGGTAATATTGATAATATAAAAAAAAAAAAATCAACCGTAAAAATTCATTGAATATATGAATAAAGAGTTTGAAGCTAAAAGTGTAAATAATACGAGAAACAAAAATTAAAAATAAAAATTTGTTTCTCTGTCTTTCTCTCTCTCTCTCTCTCTCTCTCTCTCTCTCTGTCTTTCTCTGTCTCTCTCTTTCTCTCTCTCTTTCTTTCTCTCTCTTTCTCTGTTTCTCTTTTTTTTAAACATTTTTTTATCTTAAAATATTTATAAATTTAAATGAAAGTCAACAACTAAATGTTTCATAAATAAAAATTAAAGAGCGTATATTTTATCCCCGTATGTAGAACATAGAATAGGGGTAGTTTTTTTGAATTTAATCCGATTATCAAATTCCACAAACGAGAGTGAATTCATCATTGTCACTTTCAATTTTAACTCTTGAGTAATCGGTCCACTTTTTGCACTACACACGTTTTATACGTATTTCAAGCTTAATATAATATTGAATACAATATAAATTGAATATAATATAAATTGAATATAATATTATGGATACGTATATCATATTTTTATTTCCTTTAGAAATTTTTTTTTAAATATAATATTGTATTTCAAACAATGATGCACAGTGATCAATATGTAAACGTAAATATTTTCCATTTACATAGAAATTAACCTTACATAAAATGTATTAAGAATTGTATAAACTTTAAACTATTAAACTCCTTATATAAAAATCTCATATATATAAATACACAAGTGTATGTGTATATATATATATATATACACACACACACACACACACTTCATTTCAAGAAGTCAAGAAGTCGTTTCTAACATAAATTCTGGAAACAAACTGACGTTGCAGAGGTTTCTCAAGACAACGCCCTTAGGTGCAATTCGCAACAAGGTTGATAGAGAAAAAGAAAAAATGAGAGAGAGAGATAGAAAGATGGAGAGAGAGAGAGAGAGAGAGAGAGAGAGAGAGAGAGAGAGAGAGAGAGAGAGAGAGAGAGAGAGAGAGAGAGAGAGAGAGAGAGAGAAGGAAATGAAAGGAGAAGTGTTGTCTCAGTAGATTTGGAGGAATGGAAACGCTTTCTCGTGCTATAAGAGTCTCCTCCTTCGGTCTAAAACGTAACCCGCTGTCATTGCTATTCTCGTAGCACCTTGTGAATCCGATATGTGTATGTGTGTGTGTATATATCTGATAACGGACCGTCCGCAGGTTTAGAACATGTCAAGAAGACGTGGTATTTACGTGATCATCTTCCCTTGTCGTAAACTGCATCGTTTGTTCAACAATCATTGTCTCTATTCTATAGAAGAAGAAGAGTAACATGATAGCGTCATCTTCCTTGTCTCAACCTTCTGTTAAGTCTGTCACCGGTTTTCAACTACCTAGATATTCTCTTTCTCTCTCTCTCTCTCTCTCTCTCTCTCCTCTCTTTCTCTCTCTCTCTCTCTCTCTCTCTCTCTCTCTCTCTCTCTCTCTCTCTCTCTCTCTCTCTCTCTATTTTATATTCCCATTTAGTTACCTCTCACTCGCTATACATTTTCTCAGGCTTCGTTCCTTCAGTTCTACCTTCGAAGAATCTCCTTCTCTCTTTACTCTCCCTTCCTGACTAAACTCGAACTCCTCCTCAGCTGCACCTTCTCCTTGAAGTTCGAACTTGCATTCAAACCGTGCATGCTCCAAGACGTAACACGGTTGAATCGTTTTCTTGGTTTTCTCTAATTGAACGGTACACACCGGGTTTAACCTTCGAAGGCGTAGCTCGTTTGCGCTTACCCCAACTCGTTGCGCGAGACCTCCTGCATTTCTAAGTGGTCGCGTCTTTGCTTTCTCTTCTAGTCTCCTCTCCCCCCTCTTTCTCCCTCTCTCTCTCTCTCTCTCTCTTCGTCTGTCTATGTGTTCCACAATCTCTTTCCTACTTCTCTCTTATTCGTCTCTTCTAATTACAATTCCTTTTATTCTCCATGTCACGACATTACCTCTCGACATTCACCATTCGTGGAAGAAGAAAATATCGAGAGCTTTTCTGTGACTCTCATAACGTTCAGTGCTTTATTTAATGCACTGACAAAAGAAAAAAAAAACAAAAAGAAAAAAAAAAGAAGAAGAAGAAAATACATTAGGATGCGAATGCATTATAAAAATAATTTGATAGAAGTATTTTGAAGATATAATTCAAGAAATTTCTCTTTTTCTTTTTCCCTGTTTTTCTTTTTTTCTTTCTCAGAGAAGATTTTCTAATTCGAGATAATACATCGAGTAAAATATATAAAGTTATTATGTTTTATGATATATTGTTGTACGTATGTATGTTATTAATCGATCAATCTTATTTTAATTGATCACGTGCAATCATTGAATTGGTTAAAGTAATTGAAATATTGTTTTTGTTTTGCAAATAATAGGTACCTTTAAAAGATTACGTTATATATTGATCTTTATGCATTATAAGATTAGCGTCGACTTTTAATTTAAATAGTTAAAACGAGTAAGCAAAAAGCAACTTTATTGTAATTGCTTTCAAAGTGTATATATATATATATATATATCTGTACGTACATGAATACGTGAGCGATTAAAATGATGGTTGAAACGAAAAAAAGAAAAGAAAAAGAGAGAAAGAAAAACGAATCAAATCAACGTTGCCAATGAGAAGAAATTATTATTTATAACGAATAAATGAAAGAAAAGTTATAGCGAGGAAAGTTAAAGAAAGTAAAAAAAAAAGAGAGAAAAAAAAAAAGAAAAATTTACTCGATTATTTTCAATAAATACAAAATATGGGCCGAAAATTTTTATGTTTCTTTTAAAGATCAATCATTCGATTTTTAATATAACGACACTTTTTCGACTAATTTATTTATTTTTTTATTTATTTATTTTTTTTTTTCTTTTTCTTTTCACATTTGTAAAGCCATTAATGTAAGCGTTAGAAATTTGTTGATAATTTGAAAACAAAACAAAAAAAAAAGAAAAGAAAAGAAAAAAGAATAGAAAAAAAAAAAAAAGAAAAAAATTAGTCCGAAAAAGTCCTCTTGAGAAAGAGAAAATTGATTTTTAAGATCCACCTAAGAAATTTGGAATCAACTTTATTCTCCTCTCGAATTGTATTTAAACTTACCGAGAGATAAAGTATTGGTTGCTACTCAGTCCTCGCTATGATCTCGCCTTTGTCATTGAGTGACTTTGGTAGTTTTGAACTCTGTCTTCCAACGTTGTTGTTGCATCACTGTCGTCTTCGTGTTCGCACCTTGCCAACACCCTCTCAACCCTCTTATAACCTTCTTCTCTCTCACTCTCCTCTCTCTCTCTCTCTCTCTCTCTCTTTCTCTCTCTCTCTCTCTCTCTCTCTCTCTCTTTCTCTTTCAATTCCCATCGTCGACGTCTCACTTAATCTCTCACGAGGGAAACATTTTCTCGATTTTCCGCGGTGCTTTCCCGAGGATATTCTAGAAGAAAGGCCACGTCACTTAGAGACACAGTGAACCCTTTCCTGCTTTTCCTGCTTTTCCTGCTTTTCCTCGTAAACTGTATTCAAGACGAGTATAATCGTTTTCATCCGCTTTACTCTTGAGATTAAATTTTATGCGCTCCGTCGTGTCCCGTTTTCGAATTTTCCCTCATTCCCTCGTTCGTTCCTATGAAATAATCACCTGCCATACAAAAATTTCCTTTATCCTCTGGTATCAGAAGAAAAATAATTATTTAAAACGTAATATTTTCAAGAAAAAAAAAAAAAAAAAAAAAGAATAATAATAATAATAATAAATGATTTCAATTAAATAGCTGATGGTTTCTTCTTTTTGTTTTTCGTTTTTCTTTTTTTATTTTTTATTTCTATTTTTTTCTTTACAATTTTATACAAAAGAATAAATTTAACAGATTAGAATAGGAAATAATTTGATATAATAATATTCTTCAGGTTGGAGAAATATCTGAGATGTAAGAAATTTTAATACGATAACAATATCTACGTAATAATTTTGAATATTTTTATATGTCAATATTATCTTATCATATTTTCAGGCTCATTTTTTTTCTTTTTTTTTTTTCCTTTCTTCTTTTTTTCTTTTTAAGGAAAATTTAGCTTACCTTATTTGAATTTTCATGACATACATAAAATGTTTAAACTTATGATTAAAATACTAAATTTATATATATAAAGAAAGAGAAAATATTAAATCAATGACAGAAAATATAAAGATTAAAAAGCGTTGAAATAAATTAATTTACAGAACGATAATAAAATCTGTTTGGATCTAATATTGCTATGATGTATAATAGGAAAAAATTTCACATAGTTAAGATTAATTATCTTTTGGCGATCATTTTTAGATCGGTGCAAATACCTATACATCATGGTAGTTCGGAAGCGAGATAATTTTCCTCGGAAAGGAAAAAAAAATCATGAAGCATATAAAAAGATATAAGGACAAAATTAATAGAGCATACTGATTAACTGGCTGCGAAAGTACGGAATTAGGATCAAAGGGAAACTAATAAGAAAAAACCCATCAGATTTTACCTACAGTATAAAAAAAAAAAAAAAAAACGCTAATAAACTAATTAATGAAAATTTAATTAACCGTAAAAAAATTAATAAAACGTATGAAACACTAAAAAATGGAATTAATTATTCTAAAATAATATCCCGATTCGAAAGAAATTAATTATTCTAAAATAATATCTAACATATTTAAAGTAATAGATTTTAGCATTTTCATCAACGCGTGATAACATTTTCTAAATGTTATCACGATTTGATAAAGGTTTCTTACAAAAAAAAAAAAAAAAAGAAAGAAAGAAAACATAAAAAAAAATATAAAAAATAGCAAAATAAAAAATAATAAAAAAAAAAAAAAATAAAAAGAAAAATAAAAATTGTAAAATTCAAATGGCTGATAAATAAAATAACAATTTAAACAATCATCGCTCGTACGATATTCATTTTCATATCTTCTTTCATATTTTTATTTATAATTTTCACTGCACATGCATATAATGAATTTATATGTGTTTATATATATTTTTTATATAATATATAAAAAAATTACTAAACGTTATTATACAAATAGAAATAAATGTATCATTGAGGATAAAATAACATAAAATCAATAAATAACTGAGATTTCAAAATAAACAGTAAATAAATGAAAATTGACACAGCGAATAAATTGTAAATTAATATAAAACAAGCTATATATACGGATAACGATTTAAATTAAGCTTAAATATAATAAATTATATTTAGACGTAATTAACATAGGATTGAAAATTTTGAACAAAAAAAAAAAATAAATAAATAAATAAAACTATTAAAAAATATTCCGACCTACGATCAATGATAGTATAATAATTATATGCTCGTTAAAATATATGATCATTATTTTTTTTAGGCTCTATTATGAATTTTCAAGCGTGCATAACTCTAATCGTCGCATTGCCGTATCTTGAAACTAAAAGGCATATATATATATATATAAATGACGAAGAAAGGAAGAAAAAAGAAGGGAAAGTCAGTGACGGATCTTCCGGTTGACAAATCGTAGGATTGTTCATAACATGAACTCTCGTGAAACGAGAGAAAACGAGACTGGCTCGAAAGTCTCGTTCTTGTTAGAGAAACTGGATCCTCGAAATGTGTCCTCCCTTTTTCATAGAAATCATTTCTACGGCCTTCAATGTGGTTTCTTTTGATCGTCGGAAATTAAATCGGATTGTATTACAAGAGGATCGTTTTATCATTATTCCTTTTAGTTGTACACAGTTGATAAGTAATTTTTGAAAGGAGAAAAGCTGTTCGAGGAAAATTAATTTTCAAGAATATTCTACGTCTCTTTCGTAATGACTAACTCACTTATAACGTCGGCTATCTTCGTCATTTCAATAATAACAAGAACAAGATGCAGAATGCGGATACATTAAGAAACTTAGAATTCGTACGGATTGGATTGTTTCGTCGAACCAGTCCGATCTTCGTAGCTGACATGAGAACATTATTGCACGTAAATGGGAATGTAAAGCTTGAAAATGAGGATTTCTAAGGTCTAGAAAGAGATAAAATAAGTAATAGTAAGTAGTAGTAATAGTAGTAGTAGTAGTAGTAGTAGCAGCAGCAGCAGCAGCAACAACAGCGTAGTAGTAGTATAGGGCGAAACTAGCATGAAAGACTTATTCGTCGGAGTAAGATGGCGTTGGCTTTGTGCTTGGAAGTAAAGAGAAAATAGCCGACGAGGGAGTCGATTCCAGATGAAAGGATTTCGTTAAAAGCAGATTTACATTTCCTTGACTTCACTGCGTCGCCTTTTTGCCGACTTCTCTCGTTCGCATAAACGTTTTCTCGTGGTTGTTCGCAAAAGCAAAATGTTCGGTTCCCCCTGGTTTTCAAATGACGGTTCCTACCATTGGGTTGGCATCGAAAATCTTCAAGTTTAAATTCACGCTTGATTTCCATCTTGATTTCCATCTTGATTTCCCGCAGGTGGCAGCGATCTCGAAGAATCAGGAGGAACACGAACAGCAGAAACGAGATCATCGTAGAGAGGGCACTGGAGTTTCCAGCGAGCAGCAGCAGCAACAACAGTGGATCGCCCTCAGTCTACCACTTCAACTATTTTACTATACGAACGGCCAGTTGAATCTACGTTGTACCGCACAAATCCCTGGAATATATTCGTCCGCGAATGAGATACAATTGGGCACTGGGTTACGTGAACCTGTACCTGAAAGAGGTAGATATCATAAATTAATTCCTTTTATTTTATTCAAATTAGAAAGAGAAAAAGAGAGAATAAGAGGGAAAGAATTGGTCGATAAGTCTAAACAAATTACATTGATTCAAGTTGATTGTTGTTACGATGATATTACCGATTAAAGTTATAAACTTTACGTATTAATTATTATAATAATTATTATATAATGAGTGGCGCGGAATAAAAAAAAATTTTTTCCAATAACGTAGATAACTAGATAACGGTGTAAATAATCAAGTTATTTATGCAATATTTAACGACTATTATTAAAAATTTTTTTTTACTCTTATAAATAAAATAATGAAATTGTGAATATATATATATAAAAAAAAAAAAAAATGTTTATTCGTGTACGTATTTGTATTATTTAGTTCGCCTATTGATAAGTATTTACTGATTTTTTTTTTCTTCTTTTTGGTTAAATAATTAGCAAACGTAATATTTTAGAATTTAACTTTTATGATGAATTCTCTATAGAATGAACAAAATTGGATCTGATCTTTGCAGTCCTTATCATGTTTTTTTTTTCTTCTTTTCTATGCAATATTGTGCAGTTTTTTATTACCGGAAATTAAAGGATTTTCAACGAACTAACGAAAATGTCAAGAATAAGCGAGTGTAATAAGCCCGTAATAATATATTCATAGTAATGAAACATAGTATCATTGTCAGAATAAAATTCACGTGACATTAAATTCTTTGAAAACAAAAATATAATAAATAATAAATAATAAATAATAAATAATAGAAACACAGAAAACTGTAGAAACATCATGTTTCGAAAAATAAGAGAGAGAGAAAGAGAAAGAGAAAGAGAAAGAGATGATCCTGTGATAAATATTAATCGAATTAATTGCAAGGTAATCCGTTGAGCGTAAGTTATCGTTCGATAGTAAAAAGATAAGCTATCCATTTGAGCCGTAAATTATGATAAATCTCGTTGATAAGGAAATCGAGCGATATCAGGTCGAATTTCGGCGTTGCCCGTTAAACTTGTGTCTCCAAAACCAATTATCTTTTCATGCCGGTGGCTATACGTTTTCGATTGTCCAATACCATTTCGTTTATACAATTTTGTTTCGATACGTGAAACACATCCTATTATTATAAAAATATACAAGTCTGCTGGTTTAAAAGTCCATCGTTACGTGTGGGCTTTTGGGGGAACAAAAAAAAAAAAAAAAAGGAAAAAAAACCCGTTTATATTTCAAAGGTTATATCAAAAATATGGATACGGTACGTATATGGGTTTGTTATCAAATAAAACTGAATGGTAAAAATATACTTTGTATACACCAATAACTACATCACAGAAAACTAACCCGTGCCATGGATTCTCTTGCGAATGAGTTTAACAATTCTACCAATGGAAATGCTAATTATTGACGTAACTATCTTTTATAGGAATCCGTATTCAAAAGTGACTATTACACCGAATATAATCTCAATTATACTCTTGCGATATGCAACGAACCATTTTCTCATAGGTATTAAACATTTACCAAACCCCTTGCTGATTCTCTCTGTGTCCGATGAGGATGAAGAGAAAGAGGAAGAGAAGGGGAAAGTAGAGAAGAGAAAGCATGAGAGAGATAGAGAAAGAGAGAGAGAGAGAGAGAGAGAGAGAGAGAGAGAGAGAGAGAGAGATAAAGAGAGAGAGAGATAAAGAGAGATGAAGAGAGATAAAGAGAGAGAGAGAGAAGGCTATCTCGGTTACACGAGTGCCGCGACGAGTGCAGGTAATAGTTGCACGCTCGGCCTGGCTACCCGAGGATTAGACGGTCGAGCGCACGAGCTAATAAATTTTGAGAGGGTCCACCCACTGGAAATCGAAAAGGAAGCCTCCGGTACAAGCTGAACTCGCTTCCTGCACGCGACGTCGACGAGATTTAATTGAGCGGCCACGGGTATAACCTCCGGTCCTATTACCTTTCGAATACCGAGCCCTTTTCGATCCTTTCGCTCTCTCTCTCTCTCTCTCTCTCTTTTTTCTCTCTCTCTTTCTCTTTTTCTTTTTTACTCTTCCTTTTTCGCAACCTCTTGCTTTCTACCTTTTTTATCATATTCATATCGATCGAAATTGCTTCGATTCTCTTTATCGATCCAATTTTCACGATAACAATATTTCTACGTAGGTATTCGGCGAATACGTTTTAATTGGGCCAACTTTAATATTAGACAAATTGGGGATCGTATTAAAAATTAGAAAAATAAATTTCAAAGAAATTCGAAATAGTAGAAGAGTGATTGAAATTTAAAATTTTGGGATAAGAGGTAAATTTTTTTATTAAGCGAAGATCTTTATATTAACTTTGTAGTTACACGAGTACTTTTTAAATCTTATTTCGTCTCCCCCATCCCCCTCCGCGCCCCCACAGTTTTAGTTCGTTTAAGGAAGTTCGTGTATTTTTTTATTTTTTTTTTTTTTTCTTCTTTTTTTTTAAGTACGAGTTGAAATAATACTGTTATTGAATTTTCTGTTTAGAAATGAATGTAACACAATTATGGATAATTATTATAAAGTATTATTAATGAAATAATTATGACGAGAAAAGAAATTGTATTAACGTCATTTTTTTTTTTTTTTTTTTTTAAATTGTAAAAGGAATGTATTTACTCATTTCGGAATTTTATAGTCTGTTTTACAATAGCATAAAATTTATTTGATTTAGAATTTGTGAATGATTTAGTATTTGTGAATAGTATTTGTCCATTATAGAGAGAGAATATGCGATAATCGAACTGTGATTGTACTGCTTTAATCTTCAACTCTTTTGTTTTATTCTGGCAAAGCTTAGCACAATTTTTTATTGTTGTTGTTGTTGTTGTTGTTGTATTCTAATGAGTACGTATTGTTGCCGCGAAGTGCAATTTTTTTTTTAACTGCAATTATATTCTCAACAATGTATGTTATTAATTGCAAAATGTAGTTCCTATCTAGATATTCATTTATGGCTTTTATTTCATGTAAAATCACATTTTAAAAGGGATATGCTTCTTTCTATTGAAATCAGATTCCTTATTATTAATTAGAATCCTTATTATCGATTAAATCATTTTTATAGATATTATAAATTATTGGAAGTTACAAGTATTGAAAGAAACATTTTTAGATAGATGCATTCCATTTTTTTTTTCTTTTTTCCTTTTTTCTTTCTTTCTTTTTTTTTTTTTTTGTAGTACTCTCATCTCGCAAAAAATTATATTTAGTAGCAATTGAAATGAATTTATTTTAGATTTTGTTGTATTTTTAATTTTTTTTTTCTTTTTTATTTTTTTCTTATTTTTAATTTTTTATTTATTTATTTTTCTTTTTTTTTCATTTTTTTTTCTTTTTTTTATAATGGTAGCATATCAAATTCACAAATGAAAAATACAAATTCAACGAATATTACTTTTTCATAACATTTTTCGATATTTCATATAAACAATTGGACGGTGTGCACGTGTAGTAATCTCTAAAAAATATTGTCATATGAGAACAATTCAAATACATACGACACAGAAGAACTCATTTCTAATCATTCTTATTTGTATTATTTCCTCGTAATCGATCTTCTTTCGCACGGTCACATAAATACTGTAGTATATGGTCTAATTTAAAAATAATACCTAGAAATATATAATAATAGATTCATTAAATGTAAAATTATTTACAGATCCAAACATAACAATTACAATGTATATGTTAATTAATCATTCAATCTCATATACATTCTAATAACGCGATAAAACAAATGATGATTATTATTATTGATTTATTTTCATTTGTAATAAAAGTTCCACCTTTCAAATATCTAAAGAATATATCGTAATAGAGTAAAAAAGCAACATCAAAGTTCATTGTATAGTAATCAATAACACTTTAAGTTTTTATTAATGTCTACAAATTATTAATAATAATCGCAGATTCTGCATTTATATATAAGTTAATTATTATTTTTAATTAATTATAACGTTATTAAAATATTATATTAGAACATGAATTTTAGAAGATATTTATAACTTATGACAATTATTATTTAAACAAAAAATATTGATCTTATTATTATTATTATTATTATTATTTTTAATAAATAATCTGAAAAATATTGAACACAGATACACGCACCACATGTTGACTTACATTAAAGGAATAATGTACGCTCAATTAAGAATAAATGAAAAGACGTATGATATTCAAAAATTAGATTGAAATAATTCATAATAAAAAAAGATTAATACTTTAATTAAATCTAATTAAAATTTGTTAAAAACTTTTCGTTCACTATCACGATCACGAGTTCATCGTATACATAAACGACAAGATCGATGACACGTTCATCAGTCATTCGCTGTTACTATGAAAGGAAAACAAAAGGGAATAATACGGATCGTCAAACTGTTACGTATCCAACGGACAAAAATTGACTTTTATTATAGTAGTCTATCCCAGTGAAAACGTATGCACGTAGTTTCGTTGATGCTGACGCGCGTACTCGTTGAATTAGAAAACGCTAATCGATCTACGTTATACAAGCACGTTCCATGTGTTTGATTCTGGAAAATCTTGCAAATTGTTTGGAATTCATTCCGTGTCAAAGCGGACTATTTTGTCGACTTATTGTGTTCGGTGGTACATTGTGTATACGTTTTTCTTTTTTTTCTTTTTTCTTTTTTTCTTTATCTTTTTTGTTCGTATATATATATATTTTTCTTTCTTTTTTTTTTTTTTTTTTTTTTTTTTTTTTTTTTTTTTTTTTTAATCGACCGACCCAATTTTCTCGAAATGTTTCCACGTATCGTTAATTTAGTTCTTTCTCGGGCATTCGAAGAAAATACATTCAAAAATTGATACATTTCGAAAATGAAATTAAATACCTAAATGTGAAATATAAACTAGCCTAATAGACTATTTCTGTTAGCATAGAATGACAATAGGACCACAATTATATTTACGTCTATTATCTAAACACTCTATCACCCGAAGCCTTCTATTATCCAAACAATCTAATAGCACTGCATTATGTATATATTTTCTTTTAATACTCATACGAAATGTATTCTCCCTGATCCATTTATATATATATATATATATATATATATATATATATAATTTTATTCATAGAGAAATTTTTCTTTGCAGATAGATAAGTTAATTGTTAATCGTTTATTATGACATTAATATTATATATCGAAGAGGAAAAAGTTTAACATTAAATTGGATAGTTTAAAACGCGAAAGGAATGTGAAGGATCAAAAAAAAAAGAAATATATATATATATATACATACACACAGGTAGAGGAAGGAAGAAAGGATATTGCATGAGTTAAGAAGATATCTTGTCTTCATTGTAAAAGTTTTGTTGCCAATTTCACTTCTAAAACGATGTCGGAAGACAAGGGTGAAACGCTTTTCCACGAGTATAAAGAACAAGTAACGGAATAAGCGGAAAGGGTTTCGAAAGTCTTTGTTATATGTTTAAAGGTTTCTCACCATTTCTCATTATCCAAGTAATTTTGTAACAAGAGTCTTACTCGGTGAATGCGTGACACTGCTGCGTGAGTACGTTCCTTTCGTAGGTGGAAAACATGGTGACGTCGATACGATGATACTATACCAACCCTCTCTCTCTCTTGTTCTCAACCCTTAGTCCCTCCCTACTCCTTCCCTTCCCTTCTCTCTCTCTCTCTCTCTCTGTCTCTCTCTGTCTCTCTCTCATGGGTTTTCCAATGAACATAGATAAACCGTGAACCGAGCAGCATCGTTATCAGGTTCTTGCATACGTGATTATTTAAGCCGTTTTCCTCTCATGTTAACTACTTCGTATTAGAAAACTCAAGGGAATATCATTTTATCTCTTTCACCCTCTTATCTATCTATCTATCTATCTATTTCTCCTTTTTCCTCCCTTTTGCGTCTTCCTTGACAGTGATCATTGACAAGGGAATATATTATTTATATATTATCTTTCGTTGGCAATGTTAATTTCAATAATAAATTATAGAAATGTATGTATCTACGTTGGTGACGCGCTGATTTATGTAAGAAAATTAATTATAGTGATATTAAGAAAAAGAAAAGAAAGGGAGCGGCGAGGGTGGACAAGAAAAAGAAAAAGAGAACGAAAAAAAAGTAAATAAATATTTAATAATTTTGTTTTTTCCTTTGCGGGATCTCTCTCTCTCTCTCTCTCTATCTATCTTGTCAGATCGATTAAAGAAAATTATGTGGGTATTAAAAGAAAAAGAAGAAATAAATAAATAGATAATTATTTAATAATTTTTTTTTGATACGATTCTCTCTTGAACGTGGGTGATTAAAATTTTTTTTTTTTTTTATACTCTCACAAAATGTTTTTCCATGTTCTTTATTATACTTTGAATTTATGTTTATGTAAATTTATGTATATTTATAAGAGTTGTGCAGACTTGCCTGATTCTCCCTCTCTCCCTCTCTCTCTCTCTCTCTCTCCCTTTCTCTCTCTCTCTCTCTCTCTCTCTCTCTCTCTCTCTCTCTATTTCTCTTTCTATTCCTTACACCTTTAAACTCCCCTTTCATTTTCAAAACAAGTCGCGAGTTCACCATACGTTAGCTTGCGAACTACTTTTCGTGACGCCTCACTGAGACTTCTGAAGGTGGTCTACATATATAGAAGCTAAGCGAGGCAACGAGTTTTAGTTGTATTCTAAGTAAATCGTTTCTCCAAAACTTTCCAAGATCTCGTATACGAAACTTCGAAGTACGGGCTCATGAACTCGCTCTCTAGGAATTTTTTTTTTTTTTTATATAAAATTTCTCCCTCTCTCCCTCTCACTCTCTCGTTCTCTCTCTCTCTCTCTCTCTCTCTCTCTCTCTCGTTCTGTTCTTCCAATCTTCTATTCTCCTTCTCCTTCTTCTCTTCAGAATTTCATTGAAGAAAATTCTGTACGTCTCTCACGATATACCGATCCTTTTTCGATCGTTTTTTGACAATCTTTCAAAGAATATTTTCTTTTTACGACCTTATTACCACAGATATTATTCTGCATTTTAAGAAATCAAACCAGATACGATAGTTTCTTATTCCGTATATTTTAACTTACGACGAACGAGACGTTCTTGATTGTTAATGATTAAGGGGAAAAAAAAAAAAAAAAAAAGAAAATTAAGGACATGCGAATTAATTGCATTTATAAAACTGAATAGCTCTTTAATCATTCTTTTTAATCGGTCTAATTTTTTTACGTTATTTCTCGTTTTTATATCATTAATTCAATTATTTCCTTTTCATTCCTATTTCCATGGCGATCGTTATTTGCTGCTAAAATCATATCGGTTCTATCTCGTTCTTCAAAATACATAATTTATTTCTCGTCATCGATAATATTTAATTAAATATTTTATTCGCCGGCATTTCTTTTTTTTTTTTTTTTTTTTTTAATGATTTTACTTAAATAAATTTAAAAAAAAAATCATTTGCTTATTCTCAATTAATGAGTAACAAAATTAATAATTTTAATACATACGTTTCGAAGTTTTTATCGTGTATCCAGTAGAAAAAGGGATCTTTGTAAAGTATAATAATAATAATAATAATAATAATAATAATAATAATAATAATAATAATAATAATAATAATAATATATTGCGGACTAATGAGTAACATTACGTAAGGATATCCTTAGATTTTACAATGCAATTGTAAAGAGTTTCAACTTTTCTTGAGACTTCTTTTCTCATCGTGTAAGTCACCCCTCGTCTTGTACCCCTTATCGTATTCGATGTTAGAAGACTTCAGTTTCGTAACACGTGGTAATTTGATTTCTTTCACACTCAGCCTTTCTTGGACTGTTTCTATTTACGGAGGAGACTTTTCCTCCTCCCTCACCCCCTCCCCCTAGCCCGATCCCCACCACGTAGCTCTGAGCTCTGGTCTGATCGACAAAACTGTTTTTAGAAAATTGCCTTCCTTTCCACTTTTCTCTTTCTTTCTTTCTTCCTTCCTTTCTTTCTTTCTTTCTATCATCTCCTCCCTCCGCGCGTCCCACACTCCCGCACCCCCTCCTTCCCCCCTCCCGTTTTTTTCCCTCATTCTCTCGTGAGTGAGCAGAGAATATTCTCTTACAAAGGGCGGTTAATGCCTGTTTCGACCTTCGATTCTTTTTATGACCCTCCTCTTGATATTCAGGTTTCTAAATACATGAGAAAACTTAAATGGCTATCTGTTTAACACACAAATGAGTCTACTTTGTACCGGAATTAATTATCTATTCTATGTTTAATACAAATTGGTCTTCGTTTCTGCAGAGTGAATTACCTTGCCGTAATAAGTGCTGCAGTTTGTTAATCCGTAGTTCTCTCTATCTCTCTCTCTCTCTCTCTCTCTCTCTCTTTCTTTCTCTCTTTCTCTCTTTCTTTCTCTCTCAATTGGATCCTCTATGTTCTGTTCTCGTCCAATTCTCTCCGTCAAGATTCCTTTTTCCTGTATGGTTGGCTATTTGTAAAACTCGTTACCTAAATATATCCGTAATACTCTCGTCTCTCTCTCTCTCTCTCTCTCTCTCTCTCTCTCTCTCTCTCTCTCTCTCTCTCTCTCTCTCTCTCTCTCTCTCTCTCTCTCTCTCTCGTGCGCACGAGTACAATATCAATGATGAAAAGTAGATTAGATAGTTACTTCTTACATATTGAATTAATTTAATTATCTAAGTAAGTGTATTATATTCTCGTAGTGATTTTTTTTCTTTTTATTATTATTACTTTTTTTTTTATTTTTTTTTATAATATACAGACCCATTAGTCGCGATATTCATTATATTATTAATCCTTTGCGTTTGCACTCTAAAATATTAAGTATTGAGATTTGTAAAAGTAAAGAACATTAAGAAATTAGAAAAAGAAAAAAGAAACGAAAACGAGTGTGTAATTAATGTTTACATGATTTAAATGTTATTCACGCCTTTTTTTTTTTTTTTTTTTTTTTTTTTTTTTTTTTTTTATATATATATATATTTATGGATCATATTGAAAATAGATTACTTATTTCGCCGTAATGACGACACTGAAGTCACTTTTATTAATTAAATATTTAATAGTAGTAGATTTGATTATATTTTTGTATTATACTATTTCTATCTTAGATTATTGATATTTTTATGATCATATGACTAGTCATGACTAATAATAATGTATCTATATGTCTATTTATCTATATATCTATCTATCTATCTATCTATATCTCGTTAACTTTTTTCTCTTAGAAAGATGAAAAACAAATCTGGAAAAGTATAAAATCTACCACAATTCTACTTAATGATATCCGTCTTCGAAGTTTTCCCCCTGACTCCAGAACGGAATTTCCTTTCGTTGCGATTTAATTTCGCTAGAAAGAAATGCACAAAAGAAAAATATCGCTTTGCCAAATGCACAAACTTTTGTAACGATAAAACCAGTAGTACGTAGTAGAGGTACGTGCTATGTAATTCGCACTTCCGAACTTCTTCGTCTTTGCAAGAGTTTTCATTTGCGAGAAACAATATACCTATAAATCGTTCTCTTATTTTTCGCATCTAGCTCGCTATATATTAAAAATTAAGTATACGAAGTATTTTTCATTCTAATTCCCCCCTCCCCCCCCCCCGCTTTGAAATAAAACCTGTTCGAAAGTATTAATAAAGTTAATAATAAAGAAAATCTCTCTTTCTCTTTCTTTGTAAAAAAAAAAAAAAAAAAAAAAAAGAAAAAAAAAATAATTAGAATCCATCGAAATAAGACGCGCATAATATGAAAAAGAAAAATAAAGAAATAAATGATTAAAAAGAAAGAAGACAAAAAAAAAAAAAGAAATTCATATCGCGTTAATTAAAGCACAAAAATCTACTACTACGTTCATATTAGTTTCCCATTGTCGATTCAGAAACGTTTATAGACTTCGTATTTGTAATGCATGTGTGTGTATGTGTGTGTATGTATATATACACACCTATATATATAGATATATTTGTTAATACATCTATTTCTCTCCTAACCATTGTCAAAGAACAATTCGGATATAGTAGTTGCCACAACGGAATACTGCCAATTATCAGCGGACTATGCTTTTCGACGCGTCAGATATCTATTCGTCAAATTTCAAACGCAATCTCCAATCATATACCGAACACTGCGACAGAATAGATAGAGTTACCGGTAGCCACTAAATAATTATCAGTCACCACCCCAGTGTCTGCATTCTGATGGAACAATGACGGCGATTCGATAACAAAACCCGTTTTATCTCAAATAGGTTCCGTGTACAATCCAAAGAAAAATTATGAATTTAGGGATATACGAAAGGAATGATTCTTTGTTCGCGAAAAAAATAATCATTTTTTAAAATCTCTCTCTTTCTCCCTCTCAAACACACACACACACACACACACATACACATTCGTACGATTAAATATATACATATATTTTAGCAAATATGTATTTTGTTTTATATATATTTAATTTTTCTGTTAATAATATTCCACTATTCAAAACAGATTTTTACTTATGTTTGACTAAAATATTGTATTTTTCAATTAAAATTTACGTCAGTGAAATTTAACAGAAATACTTTTTTCATTAATAGAAAAATTAATAATTATTTTACATTTTTACGATTTTTAATATTGAAATGTATCGAAAGATAAATAAATGAAAAAATTGAACGTTGAGAAGATATCAATATTATTAAACGTAGAAAAATTAATAGATATTTTATTGATAATTGCATATATTTAAAGAATGTTAATTTAGATTTAATAAATAAATTAAATTAGAATGATGATAATACTTTAGAATAATTTATTCTAATTTTTACAATATAATAACTTCAATGACGATGATCGATAGATAGAGTTCGACAATTAATTATCAATGATTGAACGAAATGTAAAGATTTCGATTAATTTGTATTACTTTTTAATTAAAAGACATTTAATTAGTTACTGAAACATTCGGGCACATTTTAAAATTTAGTAACATTTTTTCTTTTTCTTTTTTTTTTTTTTAGACCGAACGAAGAAAATTTTGATATTTTTAATTGACATGGCAAAAATTAATGTACGTTATATAAAGTACGTTTTCATATTCATTCTGTGTAATTTCGTAATTCTTATAATTAATATGTTATATGAAGATGTACTTCATCATTTTTTTTCTTTTTTTTTTTTTTTTCTTCTTTTTTATTTTCTCGCACTAAGCATAAAACGTATCATCAATTTTTCTATATCTACTATTAAAAAATTCATAATAAGTATCTACTTTATTAAGAGCAAAAAAAGGAATTATTTATTTTAACAAAAATATATCAAAACATTTCTATATTTCTCTCTCTCTCTCTCTCTCTCTCTCTCTCTCTCTCTCTCTCTCTCCAAAAAAAATTATTATTACACTGTACGTATAATAATAAAAGTCCCTATAAAGTTAACTGTTACTACGTGTGTATTATCTACCTAGTTCAACGAGCAAAAAAAAAAAGAAAAGAAAAGAAAATAAAAACAAAAACGAAAATAAAAACAGAAAGAACACCAAAAAAAGAAAAGAAAAGAAAAGAAAAGAAAAAGAAATAATGAAAGAAAGAAAGACAAATTAAATTCCAATGTTTTGCTTGCACACACGTGCTTGCTTATATGTATATAATAAAAATTTTCTGAGACGGTTTTTTGTTAAGAGTTATATGATAAAATGAAAGAAAGTAATGAAGCGAAGGAAAATGGTCTCTCTCGGTTATTATTGCGCGAAATTATTTTTCCACCAAAGAAACAAATAATATTATTGCGTATGAACGTATGTTACAGTAACCTCTGAGAACGGATGCAATTCGCACAGTGCTGTCTGCCTGACGATCCTTCTCCTTCTGTGTATGGTTCAACTGCTCCTAAGATAGTCACGGCACGCCTGAGATCATGAAAAGGGGAGTAGTTCAGGAGCGTCGCAGGACGAACGGCACACTAGTCACGAAGCAAACAGGAAGGAAGAGAACTCGGAGGAGCCGATTCTTCTTCGAAAGAAATAAAGAAAAGGAGAAAGGAAATAACGAGACAAATAATATTGTCCGATCGCTATGAATATATTTATCTCTTTTTAATGTATTAACGCGTGAAGTACGGCATTATCGTTCACTTATTTTTTCTCCAATTTTTATCTCTTGCCCTCCTCCCACATTTCTCTCTCTCTCTCTCTCTCTCTCTCTCTCCCTCTCTTTTTTTCTGAAAAATATCAATTGTTTTTGAAGAATATCAATTTTTATTATTGCTTTTATATTACCAAAAATTCCCGCCCCTCCCCCTTTCCACCTGTATTTTATTTCATTAGATTTCTTTTTTCTTTTCCCTCTCACTCAGAATTCAATAGAATCAAAATACGATGCTTCGAAAAAAGAAGAAGAAGAAAAAAGAAATGAAGGAATGGAAGAAAAGAATCAAAAAAAAAAAAAAAAGAGAAAAAAAAAGATAAAAGGCACAAAAAAAAGAGAAAAAAAAAGAAACAAGGAACTATAGGTTATTTATTTTTCGTTTTCATGAAAGCAATATCCACGAAAGAATGAATTTATATGGTAGTAGTTGTAGCGAACAACACGATGTGGCAAATGGACGAGGATATTCGTTTCGTTTATTTATATTGAAGTTTACTCAGGAGCAAAAATATTATTTTTTATCTCTCTCTCTCTCTCTCTTCCCTTCCCCCCCCCCTCTCTCTCCTCTTTATTTTCTTTTTGGAACAATTGCGAGCAAGGACAGCTGTACTTCTAGCGTTAAAAGTTTCAAAACGAAAACTCGAGGAACGGTCTAAGTATCGCCAAGCCAAGGCGTTTAGGATTGTATATTTGCCGTTTTGTATGTTCCCTATTTGTAAGCATTACGATTGTTATACTATACATACGTATAAATGCGGCATACGGCGACAACGGTGAAATGAAAAGACAACGACGACAACGACGACGAAAATGACGAAAACGACGACGAAAATGACGAAAACGACGACGATGAAAACGACGACGACGACGACGACGACGACGACGACGACGATGACGAAAACGACGACAACGACACCGAGATCGCGTAGATGTGTGAAGAAATAATTTTCACGTTCGCGTGCTCTAGACGAGTCCTGGGTTAAAGGGGCATTGCCCTTTACCCTTATGTATTCGTTATTATAATAATTATAACGTTTCGTGTCAGTGAATTGCGTCGACTTTCAACGCGAAGAAATATATCGAACAAGAAAATGTAATACGATCAAATAAGATCACCGATCGATCTTTATACTCGTTAGATTTCATTGAATGATAAAATAAAAAAAAAAAGGGAAAACGCGAAAGACATGAGTGCTGCTTGTCTTCCACGTGAAAACTAACGAACATGACGACGAAGAGAAAGGACCGATGCCTTCGGGATTTTTCCTTGCGAAGCGTTTAACCATGTAAAATAACGACGATAATAGCAAAAGTGTTAACGCT
>NC_060971.1:3135825-3138325 GCF_910589235.1 Vespa crabro | reverse complement strand
AGAGATAGTCAAAGGAGTGTGACCGAGTTGAAGGGGTGTGTCAACACAGAACCCACGTAGTCGCGATCCGATAACGAAATAGCAGAGTTGAACAGCTGTGAGCAAAGCTAAGTACCTGCCTATGGAAATTTAACGTCGCACTTTGCCGGTGTGTTACATTTGTAATTCATCGAGCCGCCGCGTGTTACGGACAGCTACGAAGTACGCGCCACGTAATGGAATGAATTTATATTGGTTGCTAAGTGTCCCCCAGCTTCCATCTTCATTCTCCCTCTCTCTCCCTCTTTCTCTCTCTATCTCAATCTCTATCTATCTTTCTCTCTATCTTTTTTTCATTTTACTTCTCTGTCTCTTTTCCCATCAAGCTGATCTCTTTTATCTCTCTCTCTCTCTCTCTCTCTCTCTCTCTCTCTCTCTCTTTCTCTCTCTTTCTTTCTCTCTCTCTCTTTTTTCGAAGAATAAACGAACGAACGAACAAACGAACAAACGAGCTAGGAAGCAAGCAAGCAAGTGAGCGAGCGAACGAGTTCTTTCCGTTACTACTTTTCATTCCCATTTCTCTTGTCGATCCTCTTTTCTCTATTATATCTGTCCCTTTGATTATATTCTCAAGCGGTAGCTAATAATTCTTTTTTCGTTAGAATATATGTATGTCGGAGATATGCATTGTTCGTCAAAAATATTTTTATCTATTCATCGTTGAAATAATTTTCTTTACTTCGCTTTATGTATATATATATATGTGTGTGTGTGTATATATATACTACTTCGGGTTTTATTATGTCATATTAACATTAAAGAAAATCCTATATATATATATATATTGAATCGATAAATAAGAAAGATTTTCGAATCTTTTCTTTTTCATTTCTTTTTCTTTTGTTTTTTTTTCTTCGTTTATTTGAGATTAAAGAATTGTTTAAGTTAATTATTAAATTCGCATGAATCGTCATAATAAAGATTTAATTGTTCGATCGAATCTATTTAATCGGTCATTAGAATATTGTTCTTTTTTTTCTCTCTCTTTCTTTATTTTACGTTATGATTTTATGTACATAATAATAATAATAAATGAGAATATTTTTCAATGGCGTGTTCGTTGGAACAAGCTCTTCATTGATAATACAAGACCATAGGCAAGCGGGCACATAAACGTAGTCCTGTGGAAAGGAACGCGTAATAGGACTTGCAAGGATGGAAGAGGAGGATGAGGAATCGGTGGGGTAGAGTAGGGGAGGGGGAAGAGAGGTAGTCCGTCCTTATGTAAATTTGCACATGCTCGCAGTTACCTAGTGATTGTCCACACGTTTGCCCTTACACGATCATGTCTATCCATTCCCCTTCCTTGTGAAATTCTAAAAGATCTCTCCATTTCTATATTGGTGCGCCAACATAGAAAACCGGGGGCTCTCTTTCTCTTCCTCTCAAATTTCTCAAATGTCCTGAATGATCCTACATCGTAACTTTCTACCTTCCACTTTCTACTACGCCCTTCTATCTCTCTCGAGTATCGTATAATCGATACCGTAAGGAGCAAGTAAGAAGAAGAAAAAGAAAAGAGAGAGTGAGAGAGAGAAAAAACGAATCCCCTTTTTTTTCCTCTCAAACGTTAGAGAGTGTACTGGCTGGTCCACTGGGAGAAAGACTCTCTCTCCTCTCCCCCCTCTCTCTCACTCTCTCTCTCTCTCTCTCTCTCTCTAGCTATCGTCTTCCTTTTCATTCTCTTCCTCTTTTAGATAAAGAAGTATAAACGAATTCTCGAGCGAATCGTCATTATTAAGGAAGCGTCGTGTAAATCGAGAAAAGGGACTCCCTTTCGTAGTTCTCTACTACGAAACAACTGAAAAAGAAAGGACTCATCTCGTCGAGATTTAACATCCCGAGGATGCTGCTACGAGGGAAGAAAAATATATCTCTCCTTTACGGATCACTGAGCTAGCCGCATAGTTCTCTCTTCTTCGTTTAAATCGATTCTTCTCGCGGTGGCCCTACGCTCTTATCCTTCTTACTTTTGCTCTCTCTCTCTCTCTCTCTCTCTCTCTCTCTCTCTCTCTCTCTCTTTCTTTCTCTTCGACCCTCTTCTTCGTTCTCAGGATAGCCAGCCTCGTGAAATCACGTAATTCAACGAGCGAGAAAAATAGAAAGAATAGGAAGGAAAGAGATGTCTTCGTTTCTCTTTCTATCTCTCTCACTCTCTCTCTCTCTCTCTCTCTCTCTCTCTCTCTCTCTCTCTCTCTGTTTCTATCTTTCTCTCTTTTCTTTTCTCTCTTATTCTTTTTCTCTATCTTTCTCTTTTCTTTTCCTAGTATACGGTAGGAAGTCCACAAATCGGAAAAGTCAGCTTTAAAATAGAGCAGGAAGAAAAACGTGGTAACGGACAAGAGTGAGAGAGAGAGAGAGAGAGAGAGAGAGAGAGAGTGAAAATAAAGAGAGAGAGAGAGATATGGAGGAAGAAGAAAAGAAGACGGAAAGAACAAGTCGCAGAGAAGTTGGTAAAGGA
>NC_060971.1:3103325-3130825 GCF_910589235.1 Vespa crabro | reverse complement strand
GAATGGAATACGTAACGTTATTTTTGTCTAACGAAAAAGAGAATCAAGATGTTCGTTGCTATAATAATAATCAATCTTCGTAATCGTCCGAAATGGAAAACGTCACTCAGCCATTTGTATGTTGGCAATGAACAGTGGCTTGGTTTCAGAAAGCTGAAAATGGTTTCTCGTTGGACGCGTTAAGGGAATAACGTCCGATTCTGCTTACGACATCAGCACGATTTAACGAATGCATCAGAAGTTTACTGCCGACGAAGCGTTCAGAACCGATATCGATCTCGATTTTAACTCTGTGGGATATTACAATGATCGTTCGAAGTAGCTAACGTATACATACTTCGCCGATTCACCACGACTCTGATAAATCTCTATGAGATCTTGGCAATTTCGCGTTTCATTTGATGAAAGAACTTTTCGATCTTTCTACATCGAAGAAACTCACTAGAGATATAGATTTGTTAATGCGAGTATATGAGTATTTGTTTTCTTTTTTTTTTTTTTTTTTTTTTTTTTTTTTTTTTTTTTTTTTTTTTGAAAATCGGGAGAATATCTTTTGAGAAGATAAAGATAAAAATTGAAAAAAAAAAAAAAAAAGAAATAAATAAATTAATTAATAATCAAAATGATAAAACAAAGGTGATCTTTAGAGAGATTGAAATGCAAATTATTTAGAAAAATTATTTATAATATTATCACTTTTGTCTACGAAAAAGATTAATAAAGTTTTTTCTCCATTGATCACTATAGAAATTTAGGTGAATTCTATGAATTCTGACTTGATGAAAGTTTTTTTTTCTTTTTTTCTTTTTTTTTTTCTTTTTTTTTTTCTTTTTTTATACAAATATTCTTTCTACAGTCGACAATTAAAAGTTATCACGAAAAACAATAAGAAAGATTATTTTGTTATTATTTGAAATTAAATAAAAATTATGGAAATAAATTTTTCTCTATATTGTTAAACAAATATCGATATTCTGTTAAACAAATATCTACGATTTTATTTATAATAGTTTTCAATCTGTTAACCGAGCAAGATTTAAAAATTAATTTGTCCTAAAACATTTAATTTCTCTCTTGATAAAAAATGCTTTCTCACTTTTTATCACATATCTAACGAGAAAACTTATTTAATAATTTTCCATTCTTTCGTAGAATCATTGATTCAGCAAAAAGAAAAAAAGAATTTTTCCATCTCTGACCTATACGTATGTTGATATAAAATTTTACATTTGATCGAAATTATAATATTAAAAAAATTATAATAAATTTCAATTGTTAAATATTCATCGAATCAAAAGTCTTTCCGATTAAATAGTTAAATGGAAAAAAAAAGTTGCGCCCGATGTGTCAAAGGATTCAAAGAAACGAACAGAGAAAAAGACAGAGAGAGAGAGAGAGAGAGAGAGAGAGAGAGAGAGAGAGAGAGACAGACAAAAAAGAGGGAGACAGAAAATAAAGAAAGAGACAGACAGACAAAGAGAGAGACAGACAGAGAGAGACAGACAAAAAAGAGAGAGACAGAAAAAGAAGAAAGAGACAGACAGACAAAGAGAGAGACAGACAGAGAGAGACAGAGAGAGAGAGAGAGAGAGAGAGAGAGAGAAGGTGGAAAGAAGAAATAGTACCAAAGGCGAGAAAGGCGAAGTTAGAAATCGAGGCTCGATGCAGTACGAGGACACCGGTGGCCATCGGTCTTGCAGCGGTTTTCCAGGATCCGCCAGTTTATCTTTGGGCGTTTATCTTCGCGAAACGGCAGGGGAGCGATCTAAGTTTCATCCGGCAGAGGCAACGGGACGTCGTAGAACGAGAGTAAGAGAGAAAGAGAGAGAGAGAGAGAGAGAGAGAGAGAGAGAGAGAGAGAAAGAGAAGGATATTCGAAGCTATCCTCTCTTCGTAGTTATCTTTCAGCAGTGTCAAAAGCTTCGCCTAACACGCTCTCCTCTCTACGATAATACCCTTTATCATTTCTAACCTGGTCCATGTCTCGATGTCTGGACCAAGTCACTAGCTAGCTAGGTATCTAGTTTAGTTAGCTAGCTAACGTCAAACGTTCACCCATCCCACTGTTACTACTTCAACCCTCGTAAATCTGAAACCAGCGGCATGCCGCTAGTCGACACAACCAATTTTTGCTGAATCGACTTTATCTATTTATCTAATATACGTTTTTCTTTTCTCAATCTTCCTTTGACCTTTTATCTCTCTCTTTCTCTCTCTCTCTTTTTCTCTCTCTCTCTCTCTCTCTCTCTCTCTCTCTGTCTCTCTTTCTGTCTCTGTCATTGTCTCTTTCTGTTTCTATTTCTTTCTCTCTGTCGCTTTTTTTTATTATTCTTTTTCTTCCTTTTTTTTCTCTTTTCTTTTTTTCTTTTTTTTTATAAAATAATATCAAACTTTCTCTATACACGTATATTCATTTTCACAAACATGCTTTTTCATTCTATTTATTTCTTCGTTTTTATATTTCTCTGTAATTTTTTCGTTTTATTAAAAATAAAAATTATTTTTGTTAATACAAATTTGTTAGCTAATGATATATATATATATCATCGTACATGCGTATTAAATGATAATTTATTATAATAAATATTGAAAATATTTAAATATTATTCATAATAAATAACATTTACTTGATGATTTATTATCAAAATATTAAAAGTATTTATTTAAAAATTAAAAAAAAAAAAAAAGAAAAATAAATATATCGAAATGGAATATTTTAACGAGATACGTTTATTAATGTACGAAATTATTTTTCTTTACATATTTATAAGAGAGAATATGATTAATTAAATGAAAAAGGAAAAAGGAAAAATGATTTAAATTACATCTTTTTTTCCATTTACACGAATATTCTTTTGAAACAAATATATATCAGACATATGTAGGATGGATCATGTTAATTTGATCAAACATCAAGGCCAACGCAAATAAATTCAAGGCCACTATATAGAAAAAAACTTTAGCCATACCAAACAATATGATGCGATGCTAAACATGCATGACCAGTCAAAATAATAAAACAATATAAACTAAATAACGAAATATATTTAGTGGAAAGAGAGAGAGAGAGAGAGAGAAATAAAGAGCAATAAAAAAAAATATGCTGTTTACAACAGGAATAATATGATATATAGTAATAAATGACATTCTTATTTAGTATTAATATATAATAAGAAATAAATATATAGTAATGTTACATTCAATATCCTTAATTTGTATATCATCAAGTTCCCATACTTCAACCTATACTTTTCAAATTAATGATTATTACGTACTGCATCATTTGTTCTAAATTTAACAATTATATTATTTGAATATACCGAATCGATACTTCATTAATTTTCTCTGATGATGAAGTAAATATAAATATAATTATTTATAGATTTCCCTTTAGATAGGAATGTTTATTGGAATGTGGGCGGAATATTTTCATAAAATGGTTTATTGATCGTCCAAAGATTCCTGGCATCGTGGTCATTGTTGGACGATAGATCGTTCGTCTTGAAGGTGAGCCAAAATAGTGATTATCTTTTGTAAAAGAAGAATATAAGCCAAGTCGTCCTCTTTTTCTTCGTCATTTTCGTATATTTCTTCTTCGTCTTCTTTCTCTTTTCTTTTTTTTTTCTTTTTTTTTTCTTTTTTTCTTTTTTTTTTTGTTTTAGCTTGCTAAGACTATTACACGCGATCAAGAGTCACAGTTTCTGTCGAAAACGAGAAGGATATGTGGATTCGTCGAAGACGTTCTGGCTTAGAGTAGATTTAAGAGAAAAAGGCCGATCGATCGATAGATAGAATAATTTCCGTCTAATAAAAATTTTCGAAGGAATCTCGAAGTTAAATGTAAAAAGAAAAATGTAAAGTTATTTGTTTTGTAAAGATATATATGTATATATATCCTTTCTTAATATATATATATATGGGTGTTCTGAAATCTATGGTACAATCGGACATTCGATGATTTTATATGAAAAAAAAAGAAAATAAATAAATAAATAAAAAATAAATAAATATATGTATATATATATATATATATATATATATATATATATATATATCGAAAGTATATGAAATAAAATCTTTTTTATACAATGCTTTGTTTTCAAAAAGATAGACGAAACTTTTCTCAAAAATCAAATTATCGATTCATATTTGTTTCATCAGCGATGTAATACAGTAGATGTTTTTTTATTTTTATTATTTTTTTTTTTTGTTTAAATCTTTTAATAAAATGAACTGTTCAAATTATTAAATGTATATCTCGTTAAAAAAGTTTATTATTTCTAAATCAAAATATATAATGATGCCTCGTTTTATTCAAAATTGTATATCTCTCTTGAAAACAAGAAATTCATTTTCTAATAATTTTGACAGTTAATATCATTAATGAATTTAAAATGGGATGTAACAAAAATATATAATTTATATCTTGTTTTACTACAATAATTAATTTTCGTCATAGGAAGAAGTGAATATCTCGTATAAAAAGAATTTATTTAATACTTTCGACTCATATTTTCATACAAATTTATTAAATGTCCGTTTTTATCATTAATTATAGAATACCATATAATTAAAGAGTTATTAAAGAGTAATATTAATCGTATGTTCTAACAAAGAGAGAAAGAGAGAGAGAGAGAGAGAGAGAGAGAGAAAGAGAGAAGAGAGAAAATGGTAAAGAAATCGAGTAGTCGAGTATCTGTTCTCGTTAGTTGTTATTATTATTGTATAGGAAAAACGATAATAATGTCGTTCTAACGAGCACCGTCGTATTTTCAACGTTGAAAATGACATACACGATAATAATAAAGCACGAACACGAATATTTCCGATGCGTGCACAATTTGATACCAATCGTTATCTGTTGTATGTGTGTAAAAATGATTAAAATTAATAAAAATAAATTGAGAACAAATTTCACCAATAAAAATTTATCTTTCATTTTATTTAGCTTTAATTTTCTTTTTTTTTTTCCTTTTTTTTTTTTTTTTGTTTCGATGCATTATATGTAAGTATGTACATACATACGTAACGTCGAATTAAAGTATTTAAATATATATAATCCATAAAAAGAGAGAAAGAGAGAGAATTTTATGTTTCATCGATAAATAATTTAATCGTTAAATAATAATAATTATCACTGTTTTTCCTACGTTTAATACGTAGGGAAATATCCCGTGAATATCCGAAAATAGTATCAAATTTGTTGGGTGTGTTTATCTTTGTAAATCTCGCACGGATCGTTCGAGTTCTACTCTAGTTTCGATCTACGTTACGATCGCATCCATTTTCCGTACTAAACTTTCATAGAAGCTTCCGTGAATCTGTAAATATCTTATAGATTATTATCGTTTCAACTTGGTAAAATAGTCATTCGTAATTTCTCCGAATAATTCGAGATGTTCAATATTATAAATTCGATAACGAGAATAATGTATTTAAATACGAACGTAAAAAATATAATCCATTAAATACAAGGAAAAAAGGAGAAAAAAAAAAAATTAAAGAAAACAAAAACAAAATATTATAAAAAAGTAGTTGTATTTCGTAGTGTTTTAAAAGATTAAATTAAATAAGTTTGCCGAGTCATTTTTAATATTCATTTCTTCTGTAGGCGTACGAAAAAGTAGGCCAAGAATTGACTGGAATATAAATTCGAATTCATGATATATATTGAATAAAATATTATTTAACTAACTTTAAAAATAACCTTTATTTGTTTACTTCAAAGTGTACATTTTTGAGAGAGAAATCATTTTTTATTTTTCATCAATTTCGAACAGCCGACTTCGAATGGCTACGTAACCGAAGTTAAATCATTTTTCATTTGAACACTTGTTTCAAATAATTATTTATTTTGGAATATTTCAAATATGTTATGCCGTAAATAATCAATCAGTATCGCAGATAACTCTCGTTTATATTCATATTTTCTTCTACGTTTTTGTTTAGATATGATTTATAATATTTACACAAATATTTTTGACTTTATCTACGCTCATACAAATGACCTTTCTGTCTTTATTATTATTATTATTTTTTTTTTTTTTCGTTTATTTCTTTTTTCATAATGCTTTCTTTATTTAAAATATCCATATTTTTTTAATGGATTTTACTTTTATAGACTTTTATGGATTATACTTTCAGCGAAAACCACATTTTTCTCTACTTTTATTTTTCTGCAAATTTTAAATGTTTTGCTTCACTTTTATATCCTTTTTAAATACTTTACTTATATGTTCATGTAAAACTAATCCTTTTTTGCCTATCATTCTTCAACAATTTCATTTTAAATTATACACGTTTCTTTTTTTCTGTCTTGCCGTAACAAAGGATGAGAAAAGACATAAACACGGTGTATTGTAACTGTCACAGTTTCAAAATTACTTTATTAGCAAGCTCAAATAAAGAGTTCGTGAGCTTTTTTAAAAATAATTTTCATCTCTCGTTCACAAGAGAAATATGCATTTCATTTTTCGCTTTACACACACACACACACACACACACACACACACACACATATATATATATATATATATATATATTTTTTTTTTTTCTCTTCATCATATAATATTTATTATGAATAATATCAGAGAATACGTAATCCAGAACATAATTCCATAATGATATATACGAAAGAATAATGAAATGCAAAAAGTAATACATATTAATAAAGAACTTTTATTTTTATTATTAGTGTACACATATTTATATATATATATATATATATATATATATATATATATATATATATATATAATATGGCATACCTTCATCATTTTTAATTAATAAATAAAGAAAATATATTAGCACAACATAAATTAGCATAATTAGAGATCAGATATTAGTTTATTTATTACTTTTAACAATTAAATTATGTTATTGTTAAAGTGGATAAGCAACGATGTGATAATAAATTTCACTAATTTACCAATTAAACTAGTATCAAGTTTATCGAATGTTTTTTTTAATTATATTTAAAAAGTTAATAATAATCGCATATTACTTTTGAAATTAGTTTTGGAATAATATTTCTTGTTATTTAAAAAGATAATTTATCATTTTTGTTTTATTTTGTTTTTTCCTTTTTTTTTTTTTTCTCTTTTTTTTTTCATAAAAGTTATTAAATTTGTAATCATGGCGCCCTCTCCGGTCGCATATTTTTTTAACCAGATGGGGCATATATACAATTCTGAACTTCATTTCGTCAATTAACTTTTAAAATCTGTTATTGAGTAAAGGAAAATTCTAACAGATGGCGTTGTGTCGAATAGTAACCAGTAGTAACCGACGCTTACCAATGTTTGGCGGTTCTGCTTGATTATTTCTTTAATTCTATAATATTTTCGGATTATCTATATTATATTAAATAATTTAAATCTTAAATGTGTCAAGTGTATCATTCGTAAATCGTTAATGATCCGTTTAATATTCGTGAGTTTGAAAAATTTCTAACAATGTTGTAGAAAACGGTGAACTAACCTGAACGCTTTTGTTTATTATCTCATATATTTTTTTTTCTATCTCTGTTGTATATACACATATTTTATTAGAAATAATTCAGAAAATGCAAAAATATTTTAATCCATAATAATAAGTGTAGATGAAATTTTAAAAATTTACTCGTGAAAATTAAAGTGATACTAATGTGTACAACAAAGTTTTTTTTAATGATTAAATCAAAGTAATTAAGATAATATATCTATGGAATATAATTCATCGGTCGTCATATTTAATAATAAGAAAAGTTATGTGAATCATTTAATGTTATATGGAATCACAGTGTGATTAATAGTTCCTGCTGATGGAAGAAAAAGGATAATGAGCGATTCGGATGATACGGACGTCCTACTCCTTATCCCACCTGATCTCTTCCTTGTACCATCATCCTCTGATTCTGACATTAGTACAAAACAGTGTTATGAAAAAGTAAATCGTTCTAATGGAAGAAGAGGAGTTATATCAGAGTTAGTTGGTCATATGCAATCATTAGAGAATAGAATTTCTGCTATCGAATCTAAAGATAACAGTTTGGATATATCATTATTGAACAATTCATTGGATTCTCAAACACAAGAAAACGGATATTTCTATCATAAACAATCAAGCAGAAGTAATATCTCCGTAAGTCAACCATCCAGTTTGCAGACTAGTCCCATCAAACCTCGCAAGTCCTCCTCAGTTCCTTCTACGCCTATTAGGTACGTATCATCCAATCGTATTAATTCAAATGAAAATGATATAAGATCGAATCATTATATTCTGAAAACTAATAATACTAACCAAGTTAATACTAACGCATGTAATCACGAAAAGCATGAGGTTTTAAAGTCTCATTCTGATACTCACGTGGTACCATCTGTTTTTTATCATCCTGGAATGATCCCGCATGTTGCTGATAATTTTATCATAAGGGAATCTTCTTCTGTTTCAAATGATAACAAAAGTGCAAATAATATGTACAATAAAGCATGTGATAAATCATATTTAGTACCATCTACCTCGAATTTGCTTAGTACAATAGGAAACCGTGTTGTGGACTCTTCTAAAAAGATAGTAAACATGGAAATTTCTGAAGTTGATGAATTAATTCAAGAAATGGAGGCTACAGATTTGGAATTATCTAAAAGAATAAATGGTGCTAATTCCTATCAATGTAATCAGAAAAAGTTGGATTCATTTCTTCAAAAACAAACTATTGGTCAAGGCAATAATGAAATCGAGGCTACTTCTATGATTTCTAAAAATCGAGGAATTCATGCTTATACTGATATATCATTAAAGACCTGTCCAAATAGTTTATTTCAATTAGATGAAACTGATAAATTAATTTCTGATTTTAAACAATGGGAAGAAAGAATTCGTCAAACGGTTCCTGATAAGAGTCATAATCTTCAAAATACAAATGATAATCCTGCTAATAATATAGAATTATTACATAATAAGAAAACCACTGACATTATCACATCTATGCCAGAATCAAATCAAATTAGATTTAAGAGAAATGAAATAGGTGGTACTAATGCAAAGGAAATGCAAGAAAATGTAACGAGCATTTTAGAAAATCCTGAAGGGATACATAATAGTAATGGACAAAATAAATATACAATAGTTCCTGAAGTTACAGAGACTAAATCTGAACTTTTAACAAATATTTGTACAAAATCACTTTATACCAGTAGTTTACAAGATATTGTCAAAGATACAGAACCATCATTGAGGTACTTTTTTAAGCGTTAAGATTTATTTTATATTATTTCTTTCTATCTCATAAGAAAATGTAATATTTAATAAGATTTCTTTTCTTGTTCTTTACAAGGCCACAAAAATTATTATCTTTATCAGACTTTTGGGATAATAATACCAATAAATCACAAGGAGAAATGATTAGAATTAAATTAGAAGAAGAAAAATTTCGAAGAGAGGTATGATTGAATTTGTTTTGAAAATTTTAATTTTGAAAAATTAAATTTGTCCCTAAAAATAATCCTTATTTTAGCATTGCGAGATATTAATTCAGGAACTTCAAAAACGTTTATTGGAACATCAAGAAAAGCTCGCAGTTGCTGTTAGAGTAGATTATGAAAAGGATGTATTAATTTCACAATTTAACAATGCATGGTCGAAAATAAAACAACGTGTTCAGATATTGGAAAGAGAACGCGATGATTTAGAAAAGAATCTTCATAATATTAATGAAAAGCATCAATCTGAAATAAATGAATTTCAATCGCAAATAAAACGTTGCGAGGGAGAATTATCGAAAGCATTAGATCTCGCAGCTGGTTATAAAGAGAAAAGTGATAGTTTGATGAAAGAAAAAATTGATTTGTTAAAAGTTCATGCGGATGAATTAGAAAATTCTAAATCATTGATTCAGGAAACAGAAAATAGATATCAACAAATTAAAGGGGAATATAATAAATTAATTGAAACCAATCGTCAAACCGATGAAAGTTTAAAGAATATACAACAGGAATTAAATAGGGAACGTTTACGAGGTAACGAAGTGAAGAATGAAATGAGCGTAATACATAAAGCGTTAGATACTTGCGAAGCAGAATTGACAATACTTAAACAAGAAAAGGAAAATTTACAGCTTAAAATTAAAGAAGAAATTAATAGAAATAATATTCTAGAACAGAAGAACGTTTTTTTACTTAATTCTTTGGACGATGCAAAAAAAGCAGAAGTACAGTATCAATTAAGAATATAATCTGATATATATATATATATATATATGTGTGTGTGTTTAATTCTAATGTAATAATTTTATTAATTGAATGTATTAATTTAGAGATTAGCGAAGGAAGAAAAAAAATCATTGGAGGAACAACAGGTAAAAATGAGAAGCGAATTACAAGAGGTCTATCAAAAACAAGTCGATGAAGTAGTAAAAGCAAAGTTACAAGAGTTTCAAACGCAACTCGATTCGGCTGAATTAGAATTCGTTGAAGAATTAAAATCAAGGCAACAGGTTATAGCCGAATGTGCTGCAAGAAAAATCAAAGAAATTATCGATAAGTAAGGGAGCAAATTTTATTTGAAAAAAAAAAAAAAAAAAAAAAAAAAAAAGAAAAAAAATTAATTTCCATTATATAATATATGTATATATATATATATATAAATAATAATCACGATAATTAATAATATACGCAAATTATTTTACAAATATTCGTAGACATCGATTAGAAATTAATTTATTAGAAGAAAAGCACAAAGAAGAGAAACGATTGTGCGAATTGCAATTGGCACAAGCGGTACAAAAGTCATCCTTATTAGAAATGCATTTGAATTCTCAACGTGCCAATAAATCTCAATTGGCAGAACAATTGCATTCGGTTATGCAAAAACAATGGCAACAAGCGTTACATATAATATCAGGTATAATCGAGATCGACGTTTCATAACTTTCATATTTAATTTTTATTCGATGATACGTTTCATCTCCTTTTTCATTTTTCTTTTTTTTTTTTTCTCTATTGCTTTTCCTTTTCCTTTCTTTCCTTTCCTTTCCTTCATTTTTTTTTTTTTTTTTTTTATCATTCATAATTTTTCGCAATCATATTGTAGGTGGTAATATCGAGAATCTGTCACCATTAGAAAGATTAACGGCGGAGAAAT
This sequence comes from Vespa crabro, assembly GCF_910589235.1. NCBI lineage: Eukaryota > Metazoa > Arthropoda > Insecta > Hymenoptera > Vespidae > Vespa > Vespa crabro. The sequence goes on along the minus strand of NC_060971.1, from coordinate 3,119,704 downwards.
TTTTCGAGAGCAAAATACCTAAAGAATCTGTATCAAATTGTCAAATAAAAATTTCACAGGAACCGTCGTCGACAACACCGACGTCGTCATCCAGAATTCAAAACATTCAGAATGATCGTAATCGTAATGAAAATTTGATCGATATTCCATTGTCAAATAAAAAAGATTCGAAAGAAGATCTTCGAAAATATATCAAACTTGTAAGAATGTTTATTAAAGTATAAATTAATCGAAGAATATTTTTAAATGTATTTATAATAAGATTAATTCGTAGATCGCCGAAATGCAAGAGCCTAAAGAGGAATATACGAATTTTTTCGAAAACATATCGAGCCCGCAAATTTGTCGTGAAGTTCCACGAAAGCATTATACGAAGAAAGAATTAAGTATAACGAACGAAGATAGTATTTTATTGCAGGCAACCTCGGAGGTTTGTTACTCTCTCTCTCTCTCTCTCTTTCTCTCCCTCTCTCTCTCTCTCTTTAAATGAATCGATTAATTAAACACGATGAAATAGTAAATAAATTTCATTATAGGGTTCGGCACACGATTGCAGCGAATATATACCTGTACCACAAAAGTTCAACAGTAAGATCGAGCAACAAAGAAATAAGCCACCATGGAAATGATGTTCGATTCGAGAACACATAATCGATAATAATTCTGGCATAGATGAAGTCGATCATACAAGAGTATGGCTTCGTTGCAGTATAATTAACTAGCAATAATTAAAAAAAAAAAAAAAAAAAAAAAAAAAAAAAAAAAAAAAAAAAAAAAAAAAAAAATATCGAATGACGCTTTTTTTATCTCTCTCTCTCTCACTCTCTACTTTTTTCTCTTTTTTCTTTTTTTGTTGTATTTTTTTTTTTTTTTTTTTCTTTTTTTCTTTTTAACGAACATTCCACATATTTAAGATCGAAGATATTTAATACAGTATTTTTCTACCACGAATAATTCATGTAACTTTACCTCTTTCATCCTTTCTACATATAATATAAGTTTCATCGTTAATTAATAATACCGACAACATAATTACGTTGCTATGCCTGAAGCAGAGGAAAAGGATGTACGATAAGACAAACGTATTTCATTGATAGTACAAGAATTTATCTCGAGTTTCGTAAGTCGAAGAACGGACCTTTTTCGTTTTCATTTTCTACAGTGATTTATAGAAATTTATTCTTCTACCTCTATAAATCCAATTTGATTTCTTCTTTTTTCTTTTTTTTTTTTTTTATATATATATATATAGAAAAAGTAAATTATATAATACGAAATATATATTAAATATACTATATGACATGTTAATATTTTAATATATAAAAACAAATATGTCATATAATATAGTTAATATAACATATGTTTCATATTATATAATTAAATTATATTATATTAAATATATAATAAATTATATTTAGCAAATATTAAAATTTCGATATAAATTATCACTCATTGTTTACGATATAATGAGAACTTCACATGGGAGAGATTTATTTTGGATGAATCAATTTGATTAAATTATTTGTGTTTTGATATTTCTAGTCCTTTTCTATCTATCATAGAATCAGAGATATGAACTAAAGTTGTCATAAATATAAGACTATTGCGTGTTTCACAGTTTATCATAATTATTCGATTAAACTTTTATTGAATTGCAATATAATAGCAATATCTCGTGAATAATAATAGTTCAATCAATGTTACGTATCAAAATAGTATAGTAAACGAGTTCGAGTGTGGTGATACTTATTATGCGTCTCGAAGTGTTGTTCTAAAACTTCTTGCTAACTTAAAGGAGTAGAGAACGTTTATGCGATTAGAGACAGCGAGATACAATGAAACGAATTGAAATAAGAGAAAAAGAAAAAATATCTCTAAGAAGAAATTTTCAAAGAAGATAAAAAATTATGTAGATCTAATTTAAAGGTATGAACAAATCATATTAATTATTTATTATTATATATATATCATTCTGATGAAATAAAAATTTTATTATATTACAAAAAGAGAATAGTTTATAATATTAAACTAATTAATATTATTTCCATAATTTACAATTTAAAAAATAAAGATATTAATTAATGACAATTAACTTAAATATATAGATAAATAAATATTAAATATAACTTGAATTTAATCTCCGATCAGAATAATGAAGTAAATTATTAATTTGATATAATCCTAATCATTCGGAAGATCTAATTACTATTATAAATAAAAGATAATTGTTTAATACCAAATAATTTACATAGATAAACACATTAACTGTATAAATATAATTATCTCTTGTCCAAATAAGACGAAGTTAATCGTTAATTTCATATCATTCTAATCATTAGAGAAAAACAAAAAAAAAATCGAATTATTACGAATAACAGATTAGCTAAATTAGCTAACTAAAAATAGCAATTACATATTAGTCCAATTACGTATTATCTATTCCTCGTAATCTTGACTTATCGAACATTTTCATATAATAAACTGTTCAACATAATAAACTGTTATCAATGGATAATTTGATTTCTCAGAAAAGTGTAACACCAAGAAGAGAAGATAAAGAAGAAAAAGGAAAGAAGAGATTTTCTTCGATCGTATAGTTTCGATCAAGGATAATATAACACGCCTACGAGAAAATCCTGGAATAAGTTGGCGCCGTTTATGAGGATCTTATGTGCGACGTGGAGAACAAGTTGCCGATTGAAAACGAAAGAGAAGGAAGAATGCAAAGGGAGGAACGTGATAGTGAGTCTATCCCTCCCTCTTTCATTCTCTCTCTCTCTCTCTCTCTCTCTTTATATATATATATATATATATCTTTCTCTTTTTCTCTTTCTCTATGGCGCCTCACAGAGATAGAGTAGGTAGTAGTCATGAGAGCTCGTTCGTTCTTCACGCTCGCTTCGTGGCCTTTTAGTAGTCGGCTGGTTGGCGAGTTTCGTTCCACGAAGAAGCGCGACAGTTTCGTGTGCGTGTCTCATCGTGACTCTCGTGGCACGAACTCGAACGTGAGTGCACGAGGAGAATGCATCGTGTTGGAATAAAACGTTTCGAGTTCCTCGATTCTCTGATCGTTCTCTCATTGTTGCTCGCTTCTTTGATCGACGATACCGGGGGCGTCTGGAAAAGACGAGAGGACAAAACGAAATGTCCAAGAGTCAAGGGAATACGAAACTTTGATATAACGGAGGTAATAGAAAATTTTAGGATCCTATTCAATACGAATTACTTTTTTTTTTTTTTTAATTTCTTTTTTTTCTTTTTTTTTTTTTTCTTTTTTCTTTTTCTTTTTTCTTTTTCTTTTCCACGCAAAAGTTCATCATCTCTTTCGATCGCTTGGCATTACTTTGTCTTCCTTTTTTTTTTTTTTTTTTTTTTTTTTTTTTTTTTAATAGCAGAACGTTGGTCAGATAGAGGTAATTAAATAGAAAAAAAAAAAAAAAAAACAAAGAGAAAAAAAAGGAAAAATATGAGAAAGAGAAAGAGAGAAAAATAAAAGAAAAATTATCTCTCACCCTGTGATTTTTCGATTTCACAATTGTTTTAAATGGAAACGTTCGTTCTCTTCGTCTATTGACATATGATAAAATCCATCCATTTATTAGCCGCTAATATTGCAGCTTTCCGGATTGACAATGAACGGTAATTTAGCATCGACCAGTCAGCAGAGTAAATAGCGTTCCGCGCCGATTCGAATTGCAATTTAATTGTCCCGGCACTCTGATCTTCCGCGATATTGAAAACGATGTTTTCTCGATCGTTTCGAACCCGTGCCAAAAAAGTGACAGCGATAATAATTTTCTTTCGAACATCTAACAAATTGATATGCATTGTAAAATTTTTTGACCCTCCATGCTAACGTAACAATAATAATTTGTACAAGAAATGTTATTGGTCATCTCTATCTCTCTTTCTCTCTCTCTCGCTCTCTCTGTCTGTATCTCTCTTCTCTCTCCTCTCTTTTTATATATATATATATATATATATATATATCTATATAAACCGAATTTTCAGTAAATTTATTTTTAGATTGTCGAGTGGAAAACAGTTTCTACTATGACGCATGAATTTTGTTCATATTTATATTACATATGAATCATTAGATTCGAATAATTAATATATTCGAGTATTGATAGACATTTATTTTTCAAGTAAAGTTTAATACATATATACTATACATAGACACATATAACTTATTATTATTGATTTTATTCGATTATTACTTTTTGAAAAAAATTTTATGTATATATTATTATTAAACATATACTTGTGTGCGTGCGTGCGTGTGTGTGTATGTGTGTGTGTGTATTTATTAAAAGTTCATTCATTTGAATTTTTATCGTACATAATTACAGGGTATATACTTGCGGTTCGATTGAGACTTTAAATGACTAATTTGATTACGAGCTCGCAATTATCGCATCCGGATCTGAATTATCTTTCGTGAGGTCAACGAGATAACCATTGTACTAAATCCAATGATCCTTGATAGTATACGAATCCGATGTTGTTTTCAAACTATTTTCTTGACCCATTCTAAATGTATTTAGAAAGAAAAAGTAGTTTGTCCGGATGGCTAACTTGGAAGTACGCTTCAAGTAAGAACGACTACGGCTAAGATGGTTCACCTAAAAATAGCTTGTTCGCATTAAGAATTCGTTGATATTAGGTCATTTTATGAAAATAAATTAATAAAATATTTGACACATTGAAGAATGTTACACCTTTATACAAAAAAAAAAAAAAAAAAAAGAACATTGCTTGCAAACTATTCTAATAAATTAAAGACGATTTTTTTTTTCTTTTTTCTTATTAGAAAGTTATTAGTAGTCGGTTAATCGAAAATCAAAAAAAAAAAAAAAAAAAAAAAAAGAGAAAAAAAGTAAAAATAAAATTATTGTACATTGAAATGTAATAAATCATTATATTGTTATAACGTTATAGTTTCTCGGATCGTGGTACATTGTGCAGTATTATGCTAGCTCCGAGGAAGCTCTCATTTATAGATGTATGAGAGCCGAATTGTCGGTGTCGTCTGAGAGCGCAGAAGTTACTATGAATTTCACGTATAGTTTTACCGATGATCCGATCAATGAACAACTCGTTGGTAATATCACATGGAAAATTCCTTCACCTGAGCTTCCAGCACATTGGGTTCATGCGGAATTTCCCTGTGAGTTTCGAATGTCTCTTTGTTTTCTTTTTATTAACGTTCAAACTTCATTGAATAATTCATATTTTCTGCGTAATACATTATGAATCACACTTTTAGATGAAGAAATATATAATACTTATATATTGGATTCCGATTATAAAACTTGGGCCTTACTGATGCACTGTGCCGAAAAAAATAAGAGTCCCCGTTATTTGTCTAGTTTCATTATGAGTAGACAGCCTAGTCTAGGGGTAAATGTAATTTCTTATCTTCGTGAAAAATTACCGAAGTAAGTAGGCTTAAACGTTTCATTTCTACGATTGCAAAAATTTTTTTTCTAACTGTGAAATTGTATTTTTTGGTGTTTTTTTTTTTTTTTTTTTTTTTTTTTTTTTATATAACTGTTAATTATATCACAGATTAATGTAGCATGAGATCAATAGATAAAAATGATTGAATTAGAAGACAAATATTTTTTTACGATGAATAAATGCGCATAACGTTTCATTATTGATTTAATAAAAATATACATTGTGTTAACAGGTATGATATAGATTTGGAGTATATGTTTCCTATGGAACAAAAACAATGCAATCAAACGGATATACCGCCATACAGTATATCTTTCGTTCCAATATCGACGGACAAGAAAATTAATTCTAGCAGAAGACATTTATTAAAACGAAAACACAGACGGCTTTAAAATACGATTAAATAATTAATTATGTTCATACATATGTATATCGCATAATATTATAATTACAGGAATGACGACGATACTTTAAGTTAATCAGTTATCAATTTAATTATTATATTCAAATAATATATCTTTTTTTATTTATAATTATATAATTGTAATAAAGCGTTATCGTTTTTTTTTTTTTTTAGATATATATATATATATAGATTTCGTCAAGATGTTATAATTAAATATATAAATATATAGGCATTATTTTTTGAACATCTCTTTTATTAGAATATATAAAACGATAAGTAGAATAAAAGTTGTTCAGTTTGAAAGAGAAATTTTATAGTGAAAAAATAATTTTTTTTTTGTATTATTAATGCATTATTATTAATTAAAATTTTTCTATTTGTTATTATTATATATATAATTAAATAGTATTAATGATAAGTATTTATGATAAATAGATAATAATAAGTATTTAAAATGAGTAAATAAAAAAACATGAAACATGATAAGTCATATATTGGAACAACGAACATTTTATTAAAAATTAACATTCCTAAGTATGTTTAATTAGTTTTGTTACATATGAACCTTTCTTATACTTATAATATATTCATTTGATATAATATATTGATATAATATATCGATATAATAAAAGTTAATCTGTATAAAAATTTGCGTAATATATGTCAATTGGATCAGGGTAATATTTCGATTATTATTATATAATTGTTAAAAAGTGGAAGTGCATTGTTTCAATATTATATTTTCTAATTTGTATTTGAAATATATATATATATATATATATATATATATATATATATATATATATATTTCATATGGAATTCTGTAATTGTTGACAAATATTAGATTTTGCATCTAACAATTGTTAATAATAGCATAGTCCGTTTAAAGAATAGCCATAGTCGTCATTGGTGTTAGGATTTCGAATGCTGGGGCTTAGAACAGTTTGAGAATCTTCTCCAGATTTTGATCTTTGAGTTTCTCATTTTTCTTTCGTTTTTTTTTTTTACACATCCCAATGTCAGCAATGGCAACCAGGTAAGTTAGAGTGTATTTTTCTGTTATGATGCCTTCTGCAAGGCATTTTGACAGCTTCACATTTGTGAAATCTGCAGATAGAACTAAAAGTGGTTTTTTTTTTGTATTCTTTAATTTTTTTTTTTTTTTTCGTTGCGATCAGTAACAAAGCAGCTACTCGTGCTGTTGATCCTGAAGATATTACAGAAGTCATCATAGGGACTTGAAAAAATCTGAATCAAGCAGCATTAACTTTGGCTAACTTTGGTTGATATTCTGAGGTCATTACTAATATAATGCAAAGTAATGCAAAATAGAAGCAACTATTCTTGGAATAGTCAATGTTTTCGTGTTTAAAGGGACGTCCAATGCTTTCTTCTCTTTCATGAGCAGTATAATTTGTTTCAGAACATTTCCAGATGTCTGAATAATTTTATAAGCAACTCCATGAAATATGAATGTAATGAATATCTTGATCAAAGTATTCATCGCTGATAAATTCTTATCAATCCCCATTCTTGATATGGTTTTCCTTTTTTCTATTTCTGTATAATAGTATCAGAGTACATCTTGATTCTTTTGAATCATTGTGTAGCTTTTTTTGGACAATGGTTTTAGAGTTGTAACATTATAAGACTTCCTCCATGACTCACAAAATTTTTATGCCAGTAGTTTTTCATTTAAAATGTTCTATTTAAACTGTTAACTTCATCGTCTTCTAGCCCCAGCTTATTTTTATTATTTAAACTTCCATTAACAATAAGTTGCGTTCGAATTCCGTCTGGTAATATAGAACATATTAAAAAAAGCACAGACAAATTTTGCATATATATTTTTTCTTCTAAACGGAATGTACATGAATTATTTATTTATTAAATGATAATATAAGAAAATTTTATTTTATGATTGTCAAAGATTCAACTTAAAATAATAAAAATTGCAGACGGTTTAAAAATATAAAGATTTATAATTATGAACATAATTAATCGTTCATTTTTTTGTATTATTTAATTAATGAATTAATTATTGCCTTAGTACAATTAAAAATGTATATAATTAAAATTATATAATATATATTTCTAAGAAAATACATTTTTGTAGTTTGTATAATCCTCTAAATACAAGATCATATTTTTCAGTACTTAGATCGGTTTATGTAGAAAGTTAGCTTACAAATTGTTTTCATAAGCTTCATTAATTGTTTTTAAGTGAAATCTTTAGATAATGACATCATAAAAATGTATCATATTTTATGGCAACTAATATTTAGAATAATACATATTTAATAATTACTGGCGTTATTAAATAATAGATTTATAAATATTATATTACTAAACTATATGACTGAAAAACATATATATTGAAATTATATAAAAGAACTTAATTCTTGGAGACAATAATATCTAAAACATTGTTATAACGATACTATTTCAAGTAAGTTAATATAACATTATTTTTAATGTTTGTACATCTTCTTCTGCAACTGTTAAATGCAATATTCAATTATATTCATCACTTTACTACATTATCATAATACATTAATACTTAATTACATATTTCTTAGCATTATCTATACAATGATTTATTGTATAAATAAGAATAAAAATGAATATTACTCATTTAGGAATATATTAAATTTACAAGAAATATATTACACAAAAGAATATGGACAAGAATATCGAATGTTATTATAGTTTCAAATTAATCTGTGATGCTTTGAAAAATCTTACAATGAGACATTAGCAAAGGCAGAAGAAGGCAAATGTATATCACATCATATAACTTTTCTGGTCTTTAAAATGTATACAATGAAATCATGCAAAGCCCGTATCAATTGTTATTTTCATTCTACAATTTTTGTTAAAGCAATCAATAAATTTATAATCATTATATTAGCAGATATCTGCTTTATATCCTTTTGTTTCCATCGATACAGCCATTGATTCAGTATAGTCTATATAACATATTCCATAGAATATTTTCTTTAAAATATTTTCAAATTCATTCACACATTTGAAGTAGTGAATTTATAGTTATATCCTTTTTTCCTTGATTAACATCGTATACCGATTTAATAACTTCTTTATCAATATTTGGAAACATTTCTGCAAGCTAGAAATATATAAAGAATATAAAAGTTATATACAATATCAAGATATATTAATAACATATATATTAATATTATAAAATACCTGTTTCAATTCAACTTCAGCATTTGGTAACAAGCTTGGTATAACAGGAGGTGTTGTAACTGCTGATATTGGTTGAGGTGATGTATATACGGGTGTATATGATGCCATACTAAACATCTTTGCAGATGGTACCATCATTACTGAAGGTCCAGGCATATACGGATGACATTTAGCCTAAAAAATAATTGCATAATTTCTTTGAATGGATTTAACGAAATTTAAAATAATATTTTTCAATCAATAAAATCAATCATAATTTACATATCTTTATAAAGACATTTACCGTATAACTGAAAACTAAATTGATCATGCCTTCCAAATTATCACCTTGTTTGCCACTGAGCGTATACCAATCTTCATGTGTTTCACCTCCTTGAAGAACTTTAGGTGGTATATCTATATGACCCCATGCAATTAATTCATCCATTACAAAAGAACATTCATCATATATCTCTATGTATATTTGTGTAACTCCTGGTGGTAAAAAACTATAAAGTATAATATAATTATAATAATATGACTTCATTTATATCTCTATTTTATCTTATGTAATAGAAAAAAAAAAGAAAAAAATATACAAACCATTGCATGACTTTATTCCAACGTGGATTTTTCCCTCCGTTTGAATCTGTATGCGTTTCATAAATTGAATGACCAACTCTTAACCTAACATATGGATCCATTCTTGTCATACCATAATTTTTCACTAATTTCGCCTGTAATTTATAATTTCACAAATTTACAAAAATATTTATCATAACATTAGCTTTGTAAAATATATTATCTATTAATTGTAAGAACTATAATTTAAATAAAAACTGTTTAATCTCTTCTTTTTTTTTTTTTTAATACAATCTAACCTGGGCAATTGTTATACTAAGTTTGCCCATACGTGGATCATGTAACATCGGATTCCTTTGCATTTGCAATTGTTGCAAAGCTAATGCAGCCTGTTGATCAGCTGCTTCTTGTTGTTGTTGTGCATTGCGATCTTCTAATTTTAAAAAGCCTTGTGGAAGAGGACCTACAAAAGCCTTAAGGAAAAGAAAGGAATGTCTGAGTCAAATATATAATATAGAACTTTTTGTATGACAATTTATATTAAACATTATATATGTTGATTTTTAAATAATTTTTACAATATGATAAAACGTTTGATTATAATTTCATTAATATTTCATATTAATATATCAATGGAATTAAAAATATTTACTTCTATGCATTAAAATTTTATAATATGTTTTACAAACTTTTGTATGTATTTTTTCTTATATATATATATATTTAACATTGCAGGATAAAAAGTAAATTATTTTTTATTTTCTTATTATTTCATTCCAATATGTATATACATATATATATATATAACATCTATATCTACATTGCAAGTAAAGATTGGAATCATTAATGACTCATAAATAGGAAACGTATATACAAGCAATGAGTAATTATAATATTTAAAATGAAAGTTATTAATTCATCGAATATAAGAATGAATTTCTCTTACTCGCTTCTTCCAATTTTTATATAATACTGCACGTGCATCAGTATCCATTACGATTGAAGAGATTATCACTTCAAAAAGATTAACTTCACTATTTCTTTACTTTTAAACGTTCATTGCAAATACGAAAGAACAACAATCTGTCAAATCTTGCAACTCACAATCATAAAGGACATATCCATACATAAACTTTTAATACACTTGGGTGAGTTTTAAATAAGTAACATAGAATGTACTTGTTTATTGGTGGATCATAAAATTTACTAGTAAGTTTGTCCAATCAGAAGCGTTCTAATGATGAGCAATCTACCAATCACTTTAATGTTACAACATAACCAATAAAACTAATTCCTTTTTATTATAATCCAAATTATTTTTGTATATATTAAGGCCCATTCATTATTTTTTTTTCTAAGCGTATATGACTACAATGAATAAAATATAAACTACGAATACAAATAGAGAACGCTGTCTCCATCAGGTCGTATCAGTGTTTTGGTTATATTGGTTATTTTTCTTTTTCACGATATAACAATTGGTTTCGTTTGAGTAGAGTAAGTAGTACAGTAGATTGTAAACTCACACTTTTCAATCTTTCATATGTATAATATTTTTCTTTGATGATAGTATATGTCTCGTAGTGATCCATGTTAGAGACGTTCGTACGTATTTATTTCACGATAAAAGCATAAAGAATAATAAATATAATTAATACATATAATAATTAGTATATAAATTTTCAAATTTAAAGAAAATAATTTTAAATTTAACTATATCTTATCTATTTGTCAATAGAAATATTATTGAGAATATAAAGTGTTAATAGTTTAATGTATATTCGTTTGTAATTCAGAGATTATTTATCGCTAATGTTTTCTTGTTCATTCTTTATTAAAATTGACGGAATAAAGATTCTTTGATTATTTCCACGTTAGTAAAATATTTAGAAATGAATTAATATATTCAAAATTAATAATTATAAATACGTTTGAACAAGAATACATCCCTATCCTGATCTAATAAATAAATCAAAAAATAAACAATCATTTACGAGTAAATATTCTAAAAAATTTACTCGTTGTCACTCAATGTTTTTTTATTAATTAATTACAATCATTACAACCAATCACTTATACGAATTTGGACCTTTCGTCCTTGACATGATTGAATGATCGAAGAGACTTAAACATTCATTTACTACTTAAGAAGTTTTCCAATGGCTCCAAAATACTTGTTCGCGATTTAGGTCAAAATTCAGGGTGGATGATTCGTAACTGGTTGAAAATGAAGTAGGTCGACATTAAAGTTGATCGAGATCTTCTTCAATGATGCACTGAATTCTATTACGTGATAATAATTATTTTTTAACGATCGATCACTGATATTATTTCTCATTTTAATTCTATTGTCTTTCATAAATAAAGTCTGTGTGATTGTTAAAAAATCAAAAAATTTTGCGAACAAATATTGACTCTAACGATTACATTGCACACACAGTCGATGTAAAAAACACAACGTTGTTTAAATCGCAAAACGTGAACGAACAAACATTGCTTCTATTTCGCGATATTTTAATTTTAGCGATATAAAATTTCGATTATTTCATTGCTATGAATTTTGGCGCGATTGCAATAAATTTTTGAAATAGAAAAATACAAACAAAATAATTAATATCTCTGTTATAATAAATAACTGTATAAATTATTCAAGCAAATATATAGAAATATATTTACATTAAGTCATCATTGATATTTGCAAGAAAGACACTCTTAAAAAGACTTTTGAATTTATTAGTCACAAAGGAAAGGAAAACCAATTAAATAAAAATCGAAGTCAATCAGACGTTAGATTTTACGTAATCAAAGATCGCCAATTCAAAATTTAAGTCTAATGCAAAAGAAATTAAAATTATTTTAAGTATCTCAGGCGTTAACATTTTTTTAATTATTAAACGTATGTACTATCGTATAAATATTAATCTATTCTGTCTACATTAGAGATTTTATAAATGATTGAAAAATTATCCAAAATATTAATTTTTAAGTTTTCACGTTAAAGAAAGAATTACGATCTTTGTAATGTGTGTAATAAATGAATGTATTATTGTTTAAATATTACTTTTTTCTATTCCGCGTACGTTAAGGACCATTTAAATAATTCTAAAATTACCGAAAGTTAATGAAAAGTCTGTATGTATTTATATTACGCAAAGTCAACGACCCTAAGATGAAAATTTTTAAGTATTAGAATTTAAAATAGTCTTAAATATCTTAAATAAAAATTATATATATATATATATATATAATTTTTCATATAAGAATAAAATATAGGAACAACATAATTGTATAGAATATTTATTGTATAGTATTGTATATATATTACTGTTGAAAAAAAAATGGAAGAAGGGTTAATTAATAATAGAATGATTTTTTTCATAGCGTTAATAATTCATTTATTAAAACTTTCTATAATATCTAAATTTCCATAGTCTGTTCAATCTTCGTCTATACGTCTTTCCCTTAGTTGTTACTCGTTATATAATGTTTTATCCACATCTTCCTAAAAGCATTTACCTACGTCTTCTGAATTCGCATTGTGTCTTTCATAGCTAAGACCTTTTAAAAGGTTTCTTTTGCATAATAGAAACGTCATATAGCTCGAGAAATTTTTCTAAATGCGCCTGTTCTTTCATTTCGTTTTTTTCCCCCCTTTTTTTTTTCTTTTTTCTTTTTGTTTATTTTCATTAATTAAAGACAATCGCGTGAAAATGAAGAAAAAGAAATTTTCAATATTTTGGCACTAAATTATTGAATTGGCACTAAATAATTTGGCATTAAATTCTTGAATACAATAATTATGCAATAATTAAAATGAGAAATAAACAAATAAACAAATATATATATATATATACACACACACATATATATATATTATATACATATATTATATAATGATATATATATATATATATATATATATATATATATATATATATAATGATAAAAATGATAAAAAGTTAAAGGAGAACAATTTGAATGTAGTTGAAACCTTGGAATAATTTTTTTTTTGTTCTCTCCTTCATCGAGAAAAGTAAGAGCTTAATCTGTTCGTACATTAGATAAGTTGACTTCAACCGTGAAACTCATTTCACAACGAGTAATCAGAGATATGTATTCTCACTAAATTACGCTCTGAATTGAAACGCTGTGTGTCTATATACGCTCAGACAGGGTACGCGTCTTTAAGGTTTCTTATTTTTTTTTTCTTTTTCTTATTTTTTTTTTTCTTTTTTCTTTTTTTCTTTTCTTTTTCTTTTTCTATGAGTATAATCCTGTAGTGGATCGCTTCTCTCCTCATCATTATGTACATCTTGATTGGGTTATCGTCATATATATTCTTTATGTACATTATGTTCTTATCTTGCCTTGCCAAACTTGTCTTTTGTGCGTTTGGACATATCGTTATTAATTGTATATATATATATATATATATATATATATATATATATATATATGTATATATATATATAATATAATCCGTACAATATATTATTAATTAGTATTAATTCTGAGTTTCTAGGCAGTTGTGTGTTATTTATGCTAAATACGTTGAGGTTTCTTCTTTCGCTAACAAGGAAATATTCAGATTTATAAATTTGAAATTTAAATGAAACCGAATGGTCTCAAATGATAGAAAGATATTTGATATATTACGTTTGTAATATATTTAATGTTTCTCGTTGCATCATTTTGTTCAAAACAATTTTTTATTTTGATCACTAAACTTTTCGACTTAAAGGTGAAACGAAATGGAAAGAAAAAAAGATTTTTCATTATCTCCTTAATATTATCCTTGAAAATTAATAGTAATTGTTTTGTTTATTTTTTTTTTTTTCCTCTATAACTCTTTGATATCATAAAAATTTTAGAATCAAATCACTTTTCGTCTCATTTCAATAGTATAAAGTTTTGTCGTAATTTCATTTATTTATTTATTTATTTATTTATTTTTTTTTTTTTTTTAATGTTGCTCGTTCAGAAATCTTTAATACCTTACAAACATATCATATTTAATGTCTTCTTTCATTTAAAATCAAAGTTTCGTTGTAATACCAAATTCACAGATCCGAATATATCCTTGTAATATCATTCTTTTTTTCATTTTTCTACGTTCCTCGTCTACGTTCTTACATCTTCACATTTTGTCTGTTCTCTCTCTCTCACTCTCACTCTCTCTCTCTCTCTCTCTCTCTCTCTCTCTCTCTCTCTCTCTCTCTCTCTCTCTTTCTTTTGTTTCTCAGCATCCGTTGACTTTAGAGAAAACAAAAAAAAAGAAAAAAAAAAAGAAGAACAGGTAAAAAAAAAAGAAAGAAAGAAAGAAAGAAAGAAAAAGAAAGATCTTAATCTACGCATGCATGACTGATGATTTCCTTACGATTATGCCTCACGAAAAATGTTCGATTAAAAATCTTTTCGTAATTTTCTTAATAACAGGATACAACATATATATGTACGTGCATATTATTCGTTAATACATAATTTGCGAGACACATTTGAACGAGCACATCCTACACGTACAACAAACGTTGCTTGTTCAATTTAAATACAACATTTTCATATTCAAATTTTCATTTCAACTTTTTACTCCTTTACATTATCACACATAATTCATAATATCTTAACGTTCATTCCGAATGATTTCATTATTCTTGATTTTCTTTTTTTTCTTCGCATTTTTTTTTTTTTTTTTTAATTCCTCTTCGTTCTTTTTTTTTCTCTTTTGTGTCCTTTTCTCTTTCACGTATCAGCGTTTCTCTCGAAGGATTAATTTGAAATATTTCTTTGATATCTCGTGTACGACGAGACTTCTTCGAGGTCTCTCGAGGTATACAATATCGTTAAATGTTCTTGCTCGAAGGAAAACTAATTATACGCTTTTGCTGCGTGATAATGCAACGTGCAAACTTTATCTCTTTTGTTTCTTTAATCATTAATAATATTTAATATCGAAGCGAATTATTATTCTATGGAATATGCAGAGGTATCGCCGCAAAAAAGAAATGATCTCATGCTTATTTAATGCATCTTCTTTTTATTTTTTTTTTCATCTTCCTTCTCCTCCTCCTACTCTCCTTTTTTTAAATTTATATCTTCTTCTTCTTCTTCTTCTTCTTCTTCTTCTTCTTCTCCTATTTTTTCTTCTTTTTTTTTTCTTCTTTCTCCACGTCGAAAGGACGACGTCTGATATATCTTGATTGCATTAATATTTATTTTATTTAGACTTATCCTTTACGAATTATAAATCGTTCAATATTTTATGCTATTAATTGTCGACTACGTTTGCGTGCACTTTATTGCTGCTTGCTAATGTTAATCTGTCTGCGTTTGCATTTTTACTAAGAAATTTATCGTCAATTGCAATTAACTCTTTGCCTTTCATCGTGTCCGTGTTAAATATTATTTTTTTTATCAGCCTTAAGGAAATGCCAAGCCTTTTATTCTGTCTTTTCATTTTTCTCATTTTCATCAACATTATCATCATCATCGTCATCATCATCTCATTTTTCTCTACCGTCTTCGTCCTCATTTTCTTTTTCTTTTATTTCTTTCTTTCTTTCTTTCTTTCTTTCTTTCTTTTCCTTTTTTGCTTCTTCTCTTTTTTCTTCTTTTTTTTTTCTTTTTTTTTTCTTGTTATCTATACTTCGAGAGAAAAGTGTACTTACTACAGTTTAATCGTTTCCGAAATTCTCTAATTTTTTTTGCAAGAAAATAGTGAACAATACGTTTCTTATAAATCGCG
>NC_060971.1:3075825-3098325 GCF_910589235.1 Vespa crabro | reverse complement strand
ATCCTTAATGGTGGCGGTGTTGTTGCACGTTATGAAATACGTATAAAACGGAACCATCGCTACTCCACCATTTTTTGCCTATAGAGTAGACATATTTATATTAAGCAAAATGTACTTGGTTCGTTGATAATGTCTACTAAAAATATAATATCCAAACGTAACTGGTACAGTTTCATAATTACTAACGATGAATTTATTCTATTTCATTGATTTTAAGAGAGAGAAAAAAATATATACATATATATATATATATATATATATATATATATATCTTTTTCTTATCTACTTGTGATATTACTTATCTATTAAAACAAATATATATATATATATATATATATATATATATGTAAGAGAAGTATAAGTAACAAAAATAATATATTCGTAATATTATAAATTTGTTTACTAGATTCCTGAGTACATCGTCCGGTACATTTCTACTGGAATTACAGAGTGCCCTTGCCGCACTATGAGAGAAAATCACTGGTGCCCTGGTCGTTTGCAGTGCTGCTCTCATCGTCCTTGTGGAAACATGAGAGAGATCCACCAGCATGCCCAACCTATTCAATTCCCTTACCACCGCCTGAAATGTGAAAAATATTTATGTGGTGCCTCCTCTACGTGTAACATCGTGCTTCCGTAGTGCATACAAAAGAAAAAATATATCTATATCTATATCCATATCTATATACATATCTATATACATATATACATCTATATATATATATATATGTATCTCTATATATATACATATATATATATATATATATATATATATATATATTATTTCATGCATGAAAATTTTGCGAAGACGGATGAAATGTGAACGCTTGAAAATGATTACTATATACGATGGACGCTTATATATTATTCACCTTTCCAAATTCGCTGAGCCCAGGTGTCTCATCTTGAGTGTTATTCGTTTCGCCAACTGAACATACTGCCCTGCCGAGAAAATATCCGTTAGAAAGTTTGTCCTACTTTTTCTTGAATTAATAATCAATTGATATATCTTTTACTTTCATTTGACCTTTTTATTTCACTTATATGACACCCTTTTTTTATTCGAACGATATATTTAATATTATACAAGATATTTCAATTAATATAAAACATCATAACAAAATATTATTTTTTCTTAATACGATAGAGCATTGAACGATGAAATTTTTTTCATCAAAAAATGACCATAATTAATATAAAAAATTGATATATATATATATATATGTATGTAAATATATATTTACAAAAATTGATTAATACTATTACTATGCAATCAAAATTACTGTGCAATCAAAATTCAAATTCAAGGAATAACATCGATATCATGTAAATCTTTAAAAGGATGATTGTAACGAAAAAAAAAAAAAAAAAAAAAATAAACAAAAGATCTATAAAACAATTTCTCTTTTTCTCTCTTTTTCTTCGATATTTATTTCAATTAATAGCAGACAACAGAGATATTTGAAATCTCGAAAGTTTGAAAAGTTAAGAGACAGAAATACTCACCAGGAAGTGTCACAAGCATGTGTCAAAGTAAGATATCGTGCCCCCAGGCCATAAAACGTTCTGAGAACACCCAAGGAGTTCCCAAGAGAATGACCACCTTCAACTCCTATCAGACTTGCAATTTTTCCATCGCGATGTGCCTCGATCAGGCCTGTATATTAAAACGAAACAATTTCCCCTTTTTATTTTATTTTGTTTTTCTTTTTCTTTTCTTTTTTCTTCCTTTCTTTTTTATTTTTTTTTTTTTTTTCTTATGCGCACTTATTCTTTTCTACGTCTATCCGACATCAATATATATTTTCTGATCTAAAATATTCAAATATGTAAATGTGATGGCTTCGATTGTGAAATCTAAAAGTATACTTTCATAATCGTTTAACGTAATATGTTATGACTTAATAGATTTTATAATCTTTTATGTCGTAGAAAATTTTATCTTCTACGTTTGTTCTTATTAATTAATTCAAATCAAGGTAATCACCAGATAGAAAGTCGTTTTAAAGGAACGATACGTCTAACGAAGACTTCACGTATCATCTGTTCAAATGCTAGTCCTTTCTAGTTAATTCGTTTTAACGTTAAACGCTCACCCTTGACAGAAGTAACCAAAGTTAAGTGTTGAGCATTCATCTCGGCGAGCCGACGAATTACGTCGATTTGTTCTAGAGAAAGTTGAACTGCATTTAGCTGTGCCGCATCACAGGGAACGTAGGCGGACCAAAACTATAAGAAAAAAACAAAAAAAGAATAATAAAAGGAAAAAAATCAAGAGAATAAAAGAGAGAGAGAGAGAGAGAGAGAGAGAGAGAGAGGAGAAGAAAAA
Source organism: Vespa crabro (assembly GCF_910589235.1). Classification (NCBI taxonomy): domain Eukaryota; kingdom Metazoa; phylum Arthropoda; class Insecta; order Hymenoptera; family Vespidae; genus Vespa; species Vespa crabro. The sequence continues at coordinate 3,095,996 of NC_060971.1, read as the reverse complement.
AAAGAAATATAAGAGAGATGAAATAAAGATGATGAATAACAAGGATTACCTAAGTTAATCTGTTGGTCTGATCAAATATAGATTTTTCTACTTATGCAATACCGTCTTCCTCGTCTGCAAGCTTCTTCACTATTGACTTAACAATGATACCATTCTCGTTCCTTTACTTCCCACCCCCATCCCCCATTCCCAAACCCGAAAAGAAAAAAAAAAAAAAAAGAAAAGAAGAGCTCTAAGTCGACATTTTTTTGCCCTTTGAGCTCTGATATTCAGAGGCCAGACGAGCATGACGGCGCTGCGCATCTATTGATTATCTGTGCGGAGTACCACTGTTGGGCGGAGATAGGAAGAGATGGCGACGTTCGGCATAACAATGAATGACAAAGAGGATAAATATGTGTAGAATGTGTTTATCAAAATATTAATTGATTTTTTGTCTTCCCTCTTTAAAAGCAACCATAAAAATAAAATCTAAGCTAAGATCAACATATCGGATACGTATACGTATCGTCCGTACATAATACATACATACATATAAATATATATATATATATATATACATACATATATATATATATATATGTATGTGTGTGTGTATATTTTTTCTACGCATTATTCGAAGTAATCCATTTGATTGAAAATTACCTGTGCACCAACGAGGCCAGCGCGCAATCTAGGAATATCTGTATGACTCCAATCCGATCTGGCCCAAGGGTCCACTCTACCGAGATCGCTACTCAAGTTAACCTCGCCCAGTTGATTATGTACGAACTTTCTCACGTTCCAGGGCAAATCGTTATGCCTAGAAAATGAACATTAATTGTATATGGATCCTTTCATTTTGTTTCTCAATTCTTAGTTTGATTCTGTTTTTTTTTCTTCTTCTTTTTTCTTTTTTTTTTCTTTTTTTTTTTTTTTATTCCTTTCCCCGCAAAGACAAAGATATATAAATATATATAAAAAGATAAGGATAATGTATGATAATTTAAAATAGATACTTTCGTGAATAATGAAATTAAAGTTTTTGTGGAAATCACTATAATCTCGATGGAAGATCAAATTATTGAAGATATTTTCAATTTTTCAAGAAGATCACTTTTTTTTTTCTCTCTCTCTTAGTGTCCCTTCTCAATTTTTGTCTTTTCCAGAGCAGAAACTATTACTAGAATATTCCGATGGTCTAGTTCAAGCTAAAGAAAGTCGAAATAAAAAACTGTTGACCTAAAAGCCACGTAGCACGTTCAATGGTTAAGTCATCAGGTAAATTAGCTTTCTCTACCTTCTGACATTAATAGGACTTAATTCGAAAAAATTATGGAGGATCTTATCGAGATGGAAAAATCTTGAATAGATTCAACCGAGGCTAATGACGTTTTATGTTCATTTTATAAATACAAGGTAAAGATTTTGTTGGGAAAAAAAGAAAAAAAAGAAGAAAGAAATTATTGACAAAGGAATTTTCCTGATGGTTTTAATAATTGGTCCTAAATTTACCTTCTATTAATAAGCGGTAAGAAGATTATGATCGGACTACGGACTCACCCATCGATTAGAGGCACTTCAGTGAGAATCCTTCTTATCACGTCCAGTCTCTGCTGATGCGTGACAGGTACGGATTGTAACAGGAGTGGTAAGCATAAACCACCAAGAAGCAATGCCGCTATCAGAAGAAGGATAGGCGTTAAGACTCGGCATCTTCTCCGAGGACTCTCATCCATGCGATCCTTGCTGCTTCCACTACTTGGCGAGTCCTCGCACGGTGGTGGTAGTCGCACGGTGCCATTGCACGGTGCCACGTCTGGCAGTTGTGTTAGGCACGTAGTCTGAAACAAGATCAGGAATGGACGTGCTTGTCAGATTTTACAGGTTTCACTGACACTGGTCGTAAAAGAAATCCTGAAAATGTTCAAAATTTTACAAAGACATTTTCTCGATTAACGTCAATGATTTTTATTTTCTTTCAACTAAATCACAGAGATTTATCTGAACTTTTTCTTCGATTTTTATTATTAAATACGTTTCTTTGCTTTCTTTTCTTTTTTTTTTTTTTTTTTGCGTAATATACGGCAAATGACAATTCCTTCGTATAATTTAACTGTAAAGAATTTTTTTTCAAATCATCTTCTTCGAGATCATCATTAATTCTTCATTTTTTTTTTTTTTCTATCTTTTCAATAATTATTTTTTTTCCATCTTAACCAATAGAAACATTATGAAAAAAAAAAAAAAAAAAGAGAAAAAATATTCTGAGTCGAAAGAATTTTGTGTGATCGTATTAACGTGAAATAAATGACGTGTTACACTTATTTACACATTCCAGAGTTATTGATAGATTAGAATTAATCATTCTTGATTTAATATTTCATCTACTAGGTGTAAACATTTTTTATTTACGCATTCAAATATATCTAATGACATTGGAAGATCAAATAATGCTGGAAATTATGCGATAGAGAATAGTAGATGCATGCTTGGTTGTCAATGCCGTTGGCTATCAATCTATACAGCGCAACTGAATATCATTTTGAACATCATTTTAATCAAGATAGAGGATATATTTTTAATTGATTTTTTTTTTTTTTTAATTATTCAATATATCATTCATATATTGTTTAATCATTAAAAAAAAAAAAAATATTTCTTATAATATTCATTGAATTTTTTCACGTATGTTTCAGTATTCATTAAAAATATAGATGCAAAATAATTACAGATATAGTTCTTGAAAAAAATTTAATGCGACTTTGAAGAAATAAGAAAAAAAAAAAAAAGAAAAAGAAAAAATTCCCTACAACCATTTTAAAACTCTTTTTGAATTATCTTATAAAGATTGATTCACAGAAAAGTAGGTCACTACTTTACAGTTTATACGTGTTGTTTTGATATTATCTTTATAGTATTTATCAGTGTAGCAACAGTGATGATATTCTCAATTTGATACTTGTCAGTGTGGCAATAGCATGATAACAGTGTAATATATATTTGTGTTGTCAGCATTTTTCCTCCCTCCCTCCCTGCTCCCTTCTAGCCCAATGCATCATATTGACCTTAAGTAGTGTACTGTATTATGAGGGTTAATGTACTTGATAATAAAAAAAATCGCGATTATAGATCATAAATATATGCATATACACACACACATACACATATATATATATAGTAAAGGTTCGAGTAAAAAAAATCCATGACATTTTTATCCAAAAGATTCCAATTAGAGTTTTAGAGATATTACAAAAAAAAAGCATCGTATAAAAATGATTTACAATTCGTACGCTTTAATATATCAACGAAAGGTTAAGCAAATGGATCGACGTATTTTAAATCGACTTTCTAAATTACTACCGCCCGTGACTTTTCTATTAATTTCTTTTTATATAAATTAAGTATAACTTTAAAAAAAAACTTTTTTTAAATAATTTTAATAATTTTAATAAATTTAAATGTAATAATAATTTTAATAAATTTAAATTTACCAGGGAATAGCTATACATCAGGCATTCACGCATTCAAATACTTTCACGCGACAAATTAAAGATCTTTTCATTTTCGTATCAACGCTAGTAACCAATCAGAGATCAATCCTTCTCTTTCCAAATACTTTTTTCTCACAAAGTTTCTCTTCCGAATTTTAACCGCATAGTTAGTCGCAATTCAACGTCTCAAGTCGCAAGTAAAAATTCTCCATCGAACATTTAATATCTCTTGTAGAACACAATATGCTGTTATAATTTTCGTGAAAATACGTAATAATAATATACACAAATTTGTTTGTACTTTAATCGAAATCTTTTAATCTTTGTGTTAAATGTTACATGTGTTTGTGTTAAATATTATATTTTTATCTTATACGGTTTTATTATTTTATCGAATATAAAATATAGTTAAAGAAATCCAATAAACTGAAATACGATTATTAAATTATTAGATTCTTTAAAAGCGTGTTTTTAAGAATTAAGTATTTTTTAAAGATTCGTGAATGCACAATAGTATTGAAATATCTTCTTTACGTAAGAATAAATATCAAGAATGATCCTTCCATTTTACAAAACTCTTTTGTAGATCAAAATCGAACAAGACTTTTGATCATAAAAAAATTCTTAAGATATAATATCGATCAGTTGTTTGAACAAATATTATATATTCCGTTATATTGAATATTATTGAAGATGGAACAAAATTTAAATTATTACGTCTTACGTATCATTTTTAAATATTTAAATGGACAGGATTTATCTAATGCGTCGCAAGTTTGCAAGTATGATTATAATAAATATTTATTAATATAAATATTATAACAGAATGTATTAATAATTAATATCATTTACTTTATATTTGTAAGATCTATAATACGAAAAGTGTATTTATAAGATAATTTTTTTTTATGATTATAGATCTTGGTTAGAAACAGCTGCGGATGAAAAAAAAAGAAGAGGTCCTTCGTCTAATACAAAGAGCAAAAAAGAAATAAAATCCTATGAGAATTGGGAAGACGTAAAAAAAGAAACGATCGAATATTTTACGCTTAAACCAATATTATGTATGTTTTTTACTTATGCAGTAAAGGAAGATACACATTTACAAAGTAAGTTTGATCTTACTTATATGTTGATTCACGAATGTCACATTGTCATTTGAAGTATTTTAAATCTTTTTTTAAGGATGCCATTGCAAATATTTACCTCATAATTGTTACTCCGTATCAGTGAACACAGACAGTTTTTTATCGGAGGAAGAGTTTCTCGTTTCTATGTGTTTTCCTAAGTTACAAAATATACAAATATCAACGTTTACTTTTAATAGACATCCATGGACAATGGGAATATACTGTGAGGAATTAAAAACTTTATTTGATAATTCCTTTAATAATGCCGAAAAATTAAGAACTACAATTGAAGGTTTATTCGTTAATGATTGTAATAATACAACAAGCTGTTGGATCTTATTATGCAAAATATTCTATGGGGCTTGTATAGGATTTGATTTAGTGGAGCATTTCTATAAATGGTAATATTTTAAATATTAAATATACTTTTACATATATCTAATAGATCGTATATATGTATTTGTAAATATCTAGAATTTGTCGTTTTTTTTCTTTTTTTTTCTTTTTTTCTTTTTTTTTTTTTCTTACATAGGTTTCCACACAAAAGAATTTTTGTATGCGGTGGGATTATAAATCATATATCGGTTTGTAATTCGGAACATAATTCACGTATATGCAGAGATCAAGCAGAATGTGTTGCTATTTTAATAAGTGGTACTGAAATGCAAATCTGGACTGTATCTTTGGACGAAATGAATGATGATGTTCATAGCTTCGAAGATAAAATTGAGGACATTAAACAGATTGTTGAATTAAAGAGGCACTCTATAATTTTCATGTTTATTTCTGAATATTGTACTACCTCTTTGAATAATTTAGAATTAACTGTATTCGAATATTTTCCAAGAGTGCCGATAGTTAAATATATATGTCATGGAGCATTTGGAGGAGAAAATTTGGATGGTTTGTACATCTTCAAAAAAAGAAAAAAAAGAAAAAAAAAAAGAAAAAAAAAACAACATATTAATTTATAGATATTTATAAAATTATTTCTTTCTATGATTATTTCAGAGAAGTATATACAAGGTTGTAACAATTTCGAGAACAAGGATACTTCAGTATTTATGATACTTACATATAATTAAGTACTTAATGGAAATGATGATTGTTGTAGAAATATTTACATAACTTTTGCCAATATTTTAATATTTAATATACATAGTGAATATTAATAATAAAACATAAGGAAAAATAAAAATATATCTGATACTCACACATACGCATACATTTATCATTTTATTTATCGTATGTATATCAAATATTTTAAATATTAAATATATTTTTATATATCTAATACATATGTATTAATTAATTGTCATGAATTAGTCCTATATATGTGTAATAAATTCTTATTACACAGACAATAAATTCTTATTACACATACAATAAATTCTTATATATCTTAGGATATAGTTAAACAATATCCTTCTAATACTTTATTGTATGTAATAACAGATATGATATAAAAGAAAGCATATATTTTTGAAAGAAGAAATATTTCTTAGGTTAAATGTATTAATTAATTATTTAATAATGTTAAGAGACAATTATGTTTCGAATTTAGAAATTACATATGATGTTATTGATGACAATCTTATTGTATATAAAAATTCTTTTATGTGAACATCTACGTAAAAAGAAAAAAAAAAAAAAAAAAGAAAAAACGATAAATTCTAGACATTTTCAAATACGTATGTACGATCTATTAAATATATAAAAATATAAAAATATGGATTTATGAAAAATGAACTTAAAATATTTGATCTGATCTTAAAATATTTCTTTTGTTTTTTTTCTTTATACAGATAATTATATTTCGAACGTATAAATACAAGTTTTCGATAAACCAAGATGTTCCCATTTAATTTATTGACAGGGACAATTATTTTTTTACTGCTTTATAACTTTGTCATGCATTTTTAATGCATTTTTAGAAGAAAATTGTTTCCACGAAAGATACGATGATTATGAAGAAGATTGGATATTTATGCAGGATATATAAGATTTTCTTTTGAAATAGAAATATTAAAATATGAAAATATAATGAGATATATTCACAATAAAGAAAATATTTCTTATATTCATTACAAACTTTACGTTTATTTATTTTATATTTATTCATTGTGAACAAAAAATTATTAAGATCTTCTTTGTATATATAATTGTGAAATATAATTAAAAGTTTGGACTAGAAGATATCACTTAGATTTGTGATTAATGATAACGCAAGATTACTCGATTAAGATTATAAGAATATCACGAAAAACGACGTTCATAATATATGAATTGAAGTCAAGTTTAATGAGCTCTAATCTGATAAACATGAAGGAATTTAATGAATATTTTATTATAAAATTGCATTCGTATGAATAGATATTAAAATTCCATTTTAATTGTACAGACTATTTGGAATATGATGATAACAATATCTTTCTCATAGACCAGATATTTTTTGTCTGTAAGTATTTTATTATCTTAATCTCATGTAAAATATCATTCACGGAGAAGAGGATGCTGCTAATTTTATCAAGTTTTTAATCACAAAAACTGATTTAAATGTCTGAAGATTAAAGTTATTTTCTTTTTTTTTTTCCTGATATTTCTTATGTTTATCTTAAGGTCAATAAAAAAGAAAAAAAAACAAGAAAAAAAATATATAATTGAAGAAGTTGTATAGTCTACGTTATCAAATAAAATAAAAGAAGTTGATAATTTCTATATTATCAAATAAAAAAAAATCTTAGATCATTCATTAGGGCCACTAATTACTACTGATAATACTATGCATACAATAAATTCTGATAAATTAGATAGAATTATTACATTTGATCAAGTCTTGACTTTATCTGCTGATTTTTTCATGACTTTGGATTTAACTAATACCATGTACGTGTAATAAATTCTTATGTATTTTAGGATAAAGCTGAATAATTTCCTTCTAATATTTTATTGCATGTAATAAACAGATATGATATTAAAGAAAGCATATATTGTTTATATTCTACAGAAAGCAAATATTTTTTTAACTTAAAGGAGATAATTATTATTTATTAATGAAATTATTAATTAATGAAATATGAATATATATATATATATATATATATATATATATACATATATGAACCGTTTATTTTGAAAGTGGCCTAACTCCATTTGTCAATTTTTTCCGATTGCTATAATTACATGTACAACTTTATCTTATTTATCAGTAAAGCTTTTCAGGTTGTTTATATTCCGAGCAAATACGATAATTTTTGACACATAAGTTTTCAGAGTTATCCGCACCTACTGGTTTAGACACGCCCCATGCTAATTTAGCCCCGCCCCTTGGATACTTGGCTACGCCCCCTGAATACTTGGCCACGCCTCCTGATGGTTTAGCCCCGACTCTTGGCTACTTGGTCACACCCCCTACTGGTATAGCCCCGCCCCTGAATACTTGGCCACGCCCCCTGATGGTTTAGCCCCGACTCTTGGCTACTTGGTCACACCCCCTACTGGTATAGCCCCGCCCCTTGGATACTAGACCACGCCCTCTGAATACTTGGCCCCGCCCCTTGGATACTTGGCCACGCCCCTGATGGTTTAGCCCCACCCCTGGAATACTTGGACGCGCCCCCTGATGGTTTAGCCCCGCCCCTTGGATATTTGGCCCCGCCCCCTTGGGTTGGTCTCGCTCCAAGTGTATTTAGTCATTCTTTCTCTCTCCTTCTCAGTCTCTAGTAGTAGTGTTAAGTTAAAAAATTTATTTAACCAACAAATGGTATGGTAAGAAACAGATAAAGAATAAACGTTATGTATGGTATGCAAGAGAGATAAATTCTGAGAATACTGACAAGCAGAATGAGAGATCAGTGTGTGGTAAGAATTTGTGCGTATGTTTGTGTGAACAAATGCAAAGATAAAAGATTCCAAATGGACGATTCTTCTTGGATTTAATTATAAAATGAATTTAGTTAGATCAATTTGATCAGAGCAGCAGTCAAGATTCCGATTTCAAATCCTAGTTATACAAAAAAAAACAAAAACCTTATCATTCACAGATTAACAGCAACATAATAGAGGACATATTACAACATACTGTTTCTCGTGTAATTTATTATACTGCTTGAAAGAGAGAGAGAGAGAAACTTTGATAATAACGATTAAATATATCTAATAAAATTAGACATGTATTATTTAATTAAAGATTTATCGACATTCTTTTTAGCTACTAAATCGCACTATTTTTTTTTTTAGCAATTTTAATTCGATAAAGTTACGTTCCTTTCTCTGTCTCCTTTTTAACGCCTTTATTTTTTAATGCTCCTTAATTAAGCCTCCTTTTCTTTCCCAATGGCTTCGAATGACTTCAAAATGTTATAGTACATTATTATTGTCGTTATATTCAGGTTGCATTTCATTCGATGTATGCACAATGCTATGATCAATTAAAGAAATTTCATTATATTGAAAACCATTTTATCGTATCGACGTTATCAAAACCAATTATATATCCTAGTATTGTATCAAATGAAAAAAGTATTTTTCTCGTAAGCACATCGTATTATTATCCATATCACTTTTCTACATATATATATATATATATATATATATATATATATATATATATATATCCTCAATATTATTTAATAATTTTCTCCATTTCGAAACATCATACTTTTTCTTTTTAATATCCGTAATTGTTGATTTCTCAATACTGTATTTTTTTCACTAATGCAATTGCATTTTGATCGTTCCCAAGTTTATCAATAATTTCACGTTTCATTCCCTATTGTTAATACTATTCATTTTCAATGTGTATGACATTATCTGACGATTATAGATTACGTTTATTACAGTCTCTTGTGCTTAATGCAAACTTATTTTGTATGTATACAAAATCTTTTCAAATAACAGAGAATTCGTGTAATAGTAATGCCGATTATAGATTTCTTTTTTTGATTGAAAGTAGCTGAAGAAAGAAGAAGAAAAGATCCTTTCGTCTATTATAAGGAGCAGAAGAAATATGAAACCATCTTTGAATGGCATGAAAAAAATAAGAAAAAAAAAATAAATAAATAAAGGATAGAACGTTTTATAAACTTACTTTATATATGTTGCTTCAACAGACGTAATTGTGCTTCACAAAATATGTCTGATCTCATTCATATATCATTATTTTAAGATACTTCGATATTTTTTCAAGCGATGCCATTGAGAGTATCTACCATTTAATTATTACTCTGTTACTCTGTATCACTGAATATGAGAAATTTTCGTTTGATAGAAAAAGAAGATTTTATTTGTAGGTATGTTTTTTTTTCTTTTTTTTTTTTTTTTTTTTTAGAATACCTAACGTATCTAGCGAGAATTAAAAATTTGTTTATGACTTTGCGAAAAATTAAAATAATTTTTCTTTCAATAAGGATCGTTATAAAACAGATTGTCTGATATTATTATACGAATATCGATATCGTGATACAATGGGATGTGTCTGAAATTTACTGAAATGTTTCAACAACTGGTAACATTATATATATATATATGTATATACATTAGTAATATTATTAGTAATGTCATATATATATATATATATATATATATATATATATATATATATAGTATTTTGTATTCATAGATTATATATTCGTATTTGTAAATATCTAGAAATTGTCTCTTCACGTAGATTTCGTAATGGAAAAGCTTCTATACGGAATGGAATAGTAGATTATATATTAATTTGTAATTATTCTCTATAATTCTCGTGTATCTAAATACAACAGAATACTGAATGCTTTGTTATTTCAATAAGTTGTAAGGAGATGTAAATCTATAGTGTATCTTTAGAAAGATGATGTAATACTGAGAAAACGATTGTAGATAAATTCATGGGTCTTTAAAGACAGTATAGAATTGAAGAAATATCGTACAAAAGTTTCCTATTTATTTTTAATGTTCGTAGTAATCATTTGTGTTATTTTTTTTTTTATCAATTATATTTAATGAATTATTTTCCAAAGAATATCTACGATTAAGTATTTCGTATATGAAAGCACTTGAAGACATTTTGAATTGGTTTGTAAAATGTATTCGTAAAAAATAAATGTTCGTAAAAAAAAAAAAAGAAAGAAAAATAAATAAATAAATAAAATAATATTTACTTTATAGATATTTGAAAACTATTACTTTGTGATTATTTCAAAATTTAGAAACGTATAGAGAAAGATTTGATGATTTCGAAACGAGTAGTATAGAGGATTTATGATATTTACACACATATATATATATATATATATATATATATATATATATATATATATATAAACGTTATCATTCTATTCATATTACTTTTATATCAATTATAATTAATCATTCTATTTATCCTATACATACGAATTATTTAATTCGTTATACAATTATTTAATTGTATAATACGAATTATTTAATAATAACTTAATTATATAGTATCGTTAAAAGATAAGTCTTTAAGAATATATCATTTTTCTTTCTGCTCATATTTCCTAATGATATCAGCTGTCAAACAATCTCGACAATAGATTGATTTGATCATATATATATATATTTTTTTCTTTTTCTTTTTTTTTCTGAGAGACAAATAAGAAATAGGATATTTGTCATCCGATAACTTGAAAAATACTTAACTAATTTGGGACTTATTATATCATCATAAAAATATCTCGATGTCACGTACAAAAACGTGTAATAAAAAATGAGAGATGAGGGTTCTACAAAAAAAAAAAAGAAAGAAATATTAAGATATATCCTTAATGCGATCTTAGATCAAATGGATATTATCGTCCAATGTATTTTTTTAAACGTTTACAATTTTTTTTTAAATTTTCTTTTCAAAATTGCATTGCTTATGAAATATTCGACTGTATCCAATCTTTTACCTTATCATTTACAATAATATTAATCGTTTTTCGCATCGGATATAAAAAAGAATATTTATTTATTTATAAGTGTCAAATTCGTTTTAACAGACGAATTAAAGAATAAACGTTCAATAATTATAATATTGTCTATAAAAGAACATGAAGGTGAACTTGTTAAAAAAGAGTCGATAAAAAAATAATCTGTAATCGTCTCAATGTTCTTTTTTTCTTTTTTTTTTTTTTTTTTTTTTTGAACCACGTTATATCAAACAAAAAAATTGTAATGAAAACATTTTATTAAATGCTATTTGAAAAAAATATTAAATACTCCTTTCTTTGTACGCTATGTACGAGAATAATTTATTGTCATAAGATTATTATAAAAATGTGCTTTAAAAATCAACTTTGATATATTGCCATTTGAGATTGCATATCAGTTTTGAAACGTCTACTTTGCGTAAATATAAATATCAAACATGACACGTATGTATGTACATATATATATATATCATGACTTTCTTTCAAAAATTTCTTTTTTAAAGATTAGTATCGACTCTTGACCGTTCCTCCACGCCTTCTTTGACGTAATCGACGTAGTCGATGAATCGTTTGAAAAATGAAAGGAGATACCAACCATAAGCCAGTAATTATTTTTCGAAATTTTTCCGAAATATACTGTAGATTTTTATTCAAATATCTCTATTCGAATCTAATAAAGGAAGATAAGAATCTAATTTTTTCTAAATGTGTCACAACTATGTAACGATATATCATAAGGATAATTTTATTCGTATACATGGAGAAAACATAAAATTTTAAGTATCGTCACACGTATATGATATTGAATTATCAATGAAAATTAGTATGTCACAGAGATATATGACGTTGGTAGCGAATGTGTATTTAATGTAACATCATTTATTGTACGGTTCATAATCAAACGAGATAGCCAATACAATTATTAATATACAATATTGAATTATATATAATATACAATTATCAATATACGAAACATGAATATCTCAAAATGTGTATTTAAAATTTATTCATTTTAATAATTCCAAAATATATTGTTAAAAGTTAAATTCTACAAAGTTTCTTTATCGTGCATCTCCTTCGTGAATTATCGAAGAAATTGAAAATATTTTATGAAAAAATATTCTACAGATTTCGACCCTTATGCCGTAGCCCTTTTTCATCGTGATCAATGAATGGGTTTATAACTTTGACGTCTAAGATGAGATCAGAGTTTAAATCCATCGTGTAAATTGACTATCAACGTTGGTCCAGTGCAAGAAGCGCAATATAATGCGATCTCATGGTACAATAGCACGTACAATGCAACATTAAGAATTTAACATGTTGAATGTAGCATTAATATTACATGACTGATCCACAGTGCCAACGTTAATCTGCTATTGTATATATTATGTATATAAAATATTATTATAGAAATAGATAAATTAAGGCGTATTATTATGTTTAATAAATTTATCTTACTGGGAGTCTTCATATCATTCTAGTAACGATAATAATATTGAAACATTGATAACTATTGACATTAACATTAATTATGTATTTCAAATAATCATGGTGTCCCTATGGCGTTACAAATTCAATGCCGTTCACCGATAACCTTCATGGTCATTCAACGTGTTAATGGTAATGATGATTGTTGTTATCATTATTAATCCTTTGACTATTGTTAGCGCCTAAAAGCACTTAGTAAATTTGCGCTAGTGATACTGTAAGCATCAATAGGCGCTTAACCTACTTTAATACTTTATCAAATTATTAAATATATTGTGAAAAAAAAAGAAAAGCTTAAAGCTAATGTTACCTTTTTTTAATATGATCACTAACAATTCAATGTGTTGTACAAATAAATAAATAATATTTGTTTAATCTATTGAAATTGAGTGTTTGAATTATTTCAATATGTTTTCTCAGAAATGTACGCCTAACAAAAAATTGCTTGTCGTTCTCATTGTTAAGTCGCAACTGAATTCCTAACTTATTGTACGGTTGGAACGTTTCAAAGTCTGCCGTAAGGATTATGCAGATATTAATATAACTTTCGACGATATTTTATGAAATATACGTGGATCTGTTTAATGATAAAATATGTAAATAAAAAGGAAAAGATATTTTATCCACATTACATGTAAATAATAATTTACAACGTGTATATAAAAAAAAAAAAAATTATACATCATTTTATTCGTATTGTTCTTATAACAATTGCAATTTATCATTCTATTTATCGTATGCATATGAATTATTTAATTATATAATATTGTTAAGAGATAACTCTTCAAGAATATCACATTACCATCTATTCATATCTCCATATAATATCAGTTCACAAATAATTTCCAAAAATTAATTGACTTGATATATATTTATATATATATATATATATTTTTTTTTTCTAAGAGAAAAATAACAAGTAAAAAATTTGTCAAATAATAACTTGAAAAGTATCTAACAAAATTGTTACTAATTATATAACAATGAAAACGTTTCAATTCATTAATACAATTCAATTGTTTCTTTTCGATATAATTCAATTGTTATTTAGACTTTTGAAAGAAAATTTACACTCGTATAATGATATTAATTTTTCTTCGTTTCAGATTGAAAAAGAAAAAAAAAGGAAATTCTTACGATACTTCCTGAATACGTCACAATATCCGTTAAAGCATATGAAATATAAAATAATTCGAATTTTATCCATAGAAATCTGATGGCGATCTTGAAAGAAAAAGAATAGAGAAAAAATTAACTATATCATCTCAATTCTTTCTTTGTATCGTGTTATACGATAGGAAAAAAATGTTCGATCAAAATATTCAAAAAAAGAAAAAAAAAAATAATAATAATAATCTGATTATGTTTTATGATTTCTCCGGTATATACTTCGCATATGCTACGGTTTTATATTTACATAATATTTACATAATATTTATAATAAAATGTTTTAATTTTACCTTAAGTTGTTTATATGTTATTTTTATTTTGAATATTTTTATTTCCTTATTATTTTCTCGAATGAAGCAAAATGATTGAAAAAAAGCAGATCTTACAAAATGTTATTCGAAAAAAAAAAGAATTAAATACTCTTTCAAGTTATACGTTGAAACTTGTTTTACTTGTTTCATTGACTTTTTATTAATATCGTATTTCGTGATTGCACAATAATTCTGAAATTTTTTTTGCGTATATTTCGTAAAACATCGTCGAAAGTTATATTAATATTTGTAAATCACACTTGTGTCTTTAAAAACCTTTCTCTGTATATCAGTATCGAACGAACTTTTGACCATACCGGACTACTTTGACGTAATATTAAATAGTCATTTGAAAAAAATATTATATTAATGATATATTTCAAATATTATTGAAGATGGAAATAAACTTAAACTACGACATCTTGCGTATCCTTTTTAAATTTTTAAATGGAACGGATTTGTCTAACGCGTCGCAAGTTTGCAGGTAAGATTAGAATAAAAGATATTTATAATATATATATTTTCTAACAGAATATATTAACACATTCGCATTATCGTCCTATTGAAAAGAGCTATCAACTATAGGCAAGTAATTATTTTTCGAAATTTCTTCGAAATATATTATAGATTTTTATTCAGGTATTTCTATTCGAATCTAATAAAGAAAGATATAAATCTAGTTTTTTCTAAATGTGTCACAACTATGTAACGATATATCATAAGGATAATTTTATTCGTATACGTGGAGAAAACAAAACAAAATTTAAGTATCTTCAGACGTATATGATGTTGAATTATCAATGAGAATTAATATATCATAGAGATATATGACGTTGGTAGCGAACGTGTATTTAACATCATTTATTGTACGTAATAAAAGTGGTCATACGAAAAGTGTATTTAAAAGATAATACATCGAAATAATTTTCATGATAATAGATCTTGGTTGGAAGCGGCCAACGATGAGAACAAAACAAGAAGTCCTTTGTGTATTATAAAGAGTAGAAAAAGAACGAAAACATCTGTCAGTTTTAATGTCATAAAGAATGAAATGATAAAATGTCTTACGTTAAAACCTACTTTCACTATGTTTTTTGTAGCTTCGGAACAGGAAGATTCATCATCAGAAAGTATATCTGATCTTACTTATATGTTAATTCGTGAAATATCTTTACTTATGTTATTTAACATTTTTTTCATAGATTGCCATTGCGAGTATCTATCATATAATTCTTCATCCGTATCACTAAGTACGTGGAATTCTTTTCTAATGAAAGAAAAAGATCACATTGTAGGGACATTTTTTCCTAAAGTACCTAACGTACAAATATCAATGCTTTCTTTTAATAAGCATCCTATGAAAAATGGAATATATTGTGAGGAATTAAAAACTTTATTTGATGTTTCTTTCGATAATGCCGAACAATTAAAAACCATCTTTGAAGTTGTTTTCAATAAAGATTCTCATAAGACAAATTGTCTGATCTTGTTGTACAAATATTTCGATTATGGTTTTCTCATACCATTGAATCTATTGAGATGTTTTAAAAACTGGTAATATTTTAAATATTTAATATATATATATATATATATATATATATATATATATATCGTACATTTGTACTTGTAAATATTTCGAATGTATTTTTTTATTTAGGTTTCCATACGCAAGAACTTCTGTATGGGGTGGTGTTGTAGAAAAATTATCGATTTGTAATTCGTTATATAATTCAAGTGTATGTAAAAACAATGTGGAATGCGTTGCTATTTTAATAAGTGGTACTGAAATTCAAACCTGGTCTTTATGCTTGAATAAATGGTATAATACTGAGAAAAAAATCGAAGATAAATTTAAGATCTTTAAAGATGATATAGAGCTTAAAAAACAATCTATAGGTCTCATGTTCACTTCTAATATTCGTGATAGATTTTTGTATAATTTAGAATCAACTATATTTAAAAGATTTTTTCCAAGCATTCCATTAGTTGAATATTTTGGTAATAATGTATTTGCCGGAGAAATTTTTGACGGTTAGTAAAATTTACTAGTTTAAAAAGATAATATTTAATTCATGAGCTTATGTTAAATCATTGGTTTTTTTATGATTATTTCAGTAACATATGAAAGAAGATTTGAAGCTATGGAAAGCATTAACACTACGGCATTTATAATACTGACGTATAATTAAATATTTAATGGAAATAATGACTGTTATTATTATTATTATTATTATTATTATTATTATTATTATTATTATTATTATTATTATTATTATTATTATTATTATTATTATTATTATTATTATTAAACACGCATTTATAACTTTCGTCGATATTTTAACTAATGGATATAAAGCATTTTAATAAAAATGATGTCAAGAGAATTAAAATGTATCATATATATATATATAAATATTTATATAAACAGATAATAATATGTTTATTACATATGAAAAACAACATCATTTTATTCGCATCAATCTTATGTCAATTGTAATTTATCAATAGATTTATCATATATTTGTCAAATATTTAATTTATTCAATATTATTAAGAGATAAATAATCTTTAAGAATATATCATTTTCCTTTCTATTTAAATTTTCTAATATTTCCAAATAATTTCGATAAATTGATTGACTTGATTTTACATATATAGACAATTAAGAAAGAATCAATAGTATTTCGACGATTAAAAGATGAGAAGAATTTTAAGAAAGATTATGTCGTTCGTTCAGATATACATATGTCGTTCGATAACTAATTAAGAAAACAAAAAAAAAAAAAAGGAAGATAAAAAAGTACCATTCGAGAAAGATACACTTAGGTTAGCTGAAATAGGATGAGAATGTACATATATACGTTGTTATACATCCGCGAAGGTACGAGTGCTTGTTGTTGCGACCCGAAAGAGGCTCTATGCCCGAATCCACTTGGACATAGGCGCAGAAGAGCAAGATGTCTTAGGAAAAGTGAAGTAACTCAAGAGAGAAAAAAGAGAGAGAGAGAGAGAGAGAGAGAGAGAGATCTAAGGGGTTTCTTATTACCAAGACCGATACCCAACCCCTCGGACTCGCAGACTGTCGACGATGCCTCTCTCTCTCTCTCTCTCTCTCTCTCTTTTTCTATCTCTCTCTCTTTCTCTTTCTCTTTCTCTCTCTTCTGTTAACTGACTTTCTCTGTCCGACCCTTGGCGCTCTCGTTTCTTCTCCTTCATCCGGTAAGTGTACCGTGGGAAAACCTTAGGAACGGGATAGGTTGCAGCAGGTGAAGGGAGCTGGAAGGAGATGAGGGTGGATATGAAAGAGGGTGGTAAGAAAAGGGGGGGGGGTTGATTTTACTCTTCTATAAGAAAGTAAGAGAGGGTGGACAGACTCAAGAACATTATATTTAAGGATTTCCTCACTTTCAAAGACCTAGTTATAACGCGATTGAAAATTATTATCGTGTAAACACAATATATAGTTTGATGGACTCTTCGACACCAGTCGAAGTCTTTGACATTATCTATGATGACGTTACGATCTAATTGTGTAGACGTGTGTGTGTGTGTGTGTGTGTATGTGTTTGTATGTGTGTCGGGTAGAATGGGAAAGAAAGAGGGAAGAGATCTCGTATTTGTATTAGAAGGGGTGTTAAGATCATTAAAAGATATCCCATCGTATCCGCTTTTATCGTATCCATGTACATGAAAATCTAATGGATAATTTACGGGATGTATTAAATAGATAAATAAATAAATGAATAAATATAATAAATAAATAAATATAAATTTATATATTTTGATGTGCTTCGTGGGGCGGCGTGGGGGGGGGAGGGCAGGGAAAATGTAACATAGATTAGATCAATTAGATAGTAATTTTTTTGTTTCTTTTTTCTTTCAATTTTCATTAAGGAATTAATACAAATTGTATGGGAAGAAGTTAACGTTTATCGATTCGTAAGATTTAACAGTGAAAAACTTTAAAGAAGAGAACAAGTAGTGAGCGTTGAGTAATATAAAATCATTTAAATTTTATTCCTTTTCTTTTTCTTTTTTTTTTTTTTTTTTTTTTTTTTTTTAGAAATAAACTGTGTGAACTTGCGTTCCGACAAGAAGAAAAAAAATAAGAAAAAAAGGAAAGAAAAAAAAAAAGAGAAAAGAAAATCATATCTCGCCCATATAAATTTTGTAATACATTTCTGATTTTTATTATATCTTCTACGTACTTTTTTCCCTAATCCCTCCACCCCCACCCAACCGCTACTCCAACCTCTCAATCAGCCAACATCAACCATTCTCCGACGATAGAATAAAATTCGTTCGGGTTTTTTCCGAAGGTGTAGATAAATTCCATCGAAATTCATTATTATAAATTAATAGAGGAACATTACTCAGGAAATTATGAAATTATGAAGAGCGAGAGGTTTCGTTTTAATTTTTGTATTGTTTTGTTTTGTTTTGTTCCAATTTGTTTAATCTAACAATCTCAAGTCGAGTGAATAATCGTGGAATATTTATGGAAATATTCTAACGTAATGTGTAATCGATCGTTTAATTTTTATCCATTTAGGGAAAAAGAGTCGTGATACGTTGAATTTTCTTATCTTTTTTTCTTTCTTCTTTTTTGTTTTTTTGTTTTTTTTTTTTTTTATATTCACAGATTTTCAATCCCATCGACAATCTGTTTTTATCGTGTTTTAGTCGAACGTTCTCGTCAAGTCCGCTGTAAAAGAGAGATTCGACGACGGGAAACATCGTACGCGACACGAATTCGCAATGGTGGACTTGGAGAGATCAGTTTGAAAAGTAAAAAAAAAAAAAAAAGTGCTTGTTCGTTCGTACGAGACATTGCTGTTGTGTTGTTAAACGTTAAAATGAATCACCAGAGAATCGCATCGAAATGGAGCAATAAAATTTACTTTGAAGAAGGATCGTAAAATAAACGAAAGAAAAGAAAATGGAAACAAAAACAAAAAAAAAAAAAAAAAAGAAAAAATAATAAAGAACAAAGAAAAAAATGAGAGTGCTATATTTTTTCTTTATTCTCTTTTTTTTTTTTATTTTTGTTTTATTTTTATTATTTTCGTCAATTAAGAAAATCAGAAATTTCCGTGTATATATATATATATATATATATATATATATATATTTAAAAAAACATTTACTAAAATAATAATGTAACACTTGACAAAAATAATTAAATAATAATAATAATAATAATAATAATAATAATAACAGAAAATAATAATCCTTATAAAATAATAAATTAACATTTTCAAAGAACTTTATCCTGGTTGAAAAAGATAACGTTCACAATCCAATTATTATTCTCGAAAGGTAGAAGAAATATCGGAAGTTAATAATAAAAGGACGTTTTGGGAGCAAATACCGTAGCATCATTAAACTTGAAGAGCTTTAAGCTCGTGAATTTTGTTACAAGAAGTTTACTTTCTAAGCATCCTTCAAATAAGTATGTCGTTATTAGATCATCATCGCTCCTACCGTCGGAAAATCAAGACGATAAGAAATTGAAGTTTTCGAGTGTTTTATTCTATTTCAACGAAAAAAAAAGAAAAAAAAAAAAAAATAATAAAAAAAAAAAAGTAAAAAAAAAAAAAATAAAAAAACAACTTGTTCAACCGTCCATTTATAGATCATTCATTGTTGTATCGATTTTTTTTTTAGCGAAGAAAAAAA
>NC_060971.1:3043325-3070825 GCF_910589235.1 Vespa crabro | reverse complement strand
TGTGTGTATATGTGCATGTGTAGATTTATTGCACTTTTTATATTATTAATTAGATATTTGTGATACGTGCGTTTGTCCAAGGTGGAGAAAAAAGCGTAACTAGAAAAAGTCTAACAAAAAAAAGAGAAACAAGAAATTTGTAAAATGGAAATGGTATGATAAAAGTTGAAATAAAATTTTGATCAAAGCGAATTCAAATTATAATTACGACGATATTTAACACGTACAATAATAATAATATAATGATAATAATGATGATTATGATTTATGATAATAATGGAAGAAATAGTTGTAATGTGTGTGTGTACGTGTGTAAAAGAAAATGATGTATTACAATATATTATATAAAATATTATAATATAATACCATATAATATATATATATATATATATTATATAATAAAATAATGATATTATGTTTATTATTTTATAATATATATAGATATATAATATTATTATATTATCATAATATACCATATTTTTATTTATTTTGCGTAAAAACATATTTATCATAATTTATAATATTTCATAAATATTACGTAATAACTTGATTACATTATTACAAAAAATAAATATTACATCGTATATTACGATATATTATTATTATATATAATATATCGTGTATTATCGCGCTTGTATATGAACGTTCTTTTAAATAAAAATTCTTCTTTGACGTTAAAGTAATCATTGATATAAATTTATATGAAAATCAAAACGGTAAAGTTGACGCCTCAAAAATATAATTTAAACTTTCATCTAATTTCTCAAAAGATATACAAACATGTAACCTCAGAAAAAGCGCTTTCCGTATGGCAAACCGAGAGCATGAATTCTCGAAAACGATTATATCACATTTACCTTTACCATTTGCGTAAAATATGGAATGGTATAGTGAACTGAACTCGCAAATGAACGTGTTTGCGAGTAAGACCCAGTCGTTTCGCTCGTTTCGTACATTCCGCGCGATGCTTTCGAGAACGCTGCCAGTTTCATGCTCGCCCGAAGCGCTTTTCGCGGAAGCAATTTCAGCCGTTCGTCAGGTAAGATCTCGTCCAGAAAATCCCTAAAGCAAGCAGCAGAGCGGACAATTAAAACGATCGACCGAAAAAAGGGAAACCGTGAAATGAAGAAGGTTAGAAGAGGAATCTAAATTTCTGATGGAAAGTCGATGAATACAAAAATGAAAGAAGGAGGAAGGAGAAAAAAAAAAGAAAGAGAAAAAACAAAGAAAAAAAAAAAAAAAAACAGAGAGAAACTTCTACATCGCATTATCATTTAATGATTCTTTTCTTTTTTCTTTTTTCTTTTTCTTTTTTTCAAGAAAAAAAAAAATAAATAAAAAAGATATTTGAAAAATTAAAACATTTAAAAAAGCAGAAAAATAAAGAATATTTTTACATCGTCTTGACATTGTTCTTAATGATTCTTTTGCGAGGAGGAGATATGGAATAATGAAAAAAAAAAAAAAAAATAATAAAATAAAATAAACATATTCTAAGAAAGAAAAGAAATCACGTATTAATTACATTATCATCGAATTTATTGATCATCCATTCGTATCATTAATATTCCTTCGAAATTATATCGCGAAATATTTTAATCGGCTTATTCGCCGAACGCGTTTCTTTATAATTTTAGAAAAAAAAAAAAAAAAAAAACAGAAAAAAAAATAAAAATAAAAAATATAAAAGAGACATTGCTTGTTTACTTATTTATTAGCTTCGCATACGATTTAGATAGACGGACGATGATATGCCTTAGACATTTCTTATTAAATTCCTTATTAAATTGTTTAACGAAAAAAAAATAAAAAAAATCTCTTCATATTTCGACAATACGTTTAACAACGTAACGATAGATATTTCTAAGATAAACAGATGGATTTTGATCGGTTACTCGACGATCCCTTTCCCTCCATCATACCCTTCTAGAATTCGCAAATTAGTTCGAGTATGATTACTTTCCCGTAAGAAGCATTTATCGTCGGCAATAAGGGAAATAAAAAAAAAAAAAAAGGGATTCCAATGGTTTTCCGTGTTTACGCTACTCTGAACGTAACTTGTTTTCTCAACAACGATCCTCTAGCCCTTGATGGTAGGTGCGCGTTGTTCAAGCGCAAGATGGAGTTTTTACCAAATAGAACTCCTTTGTGAAGTACTTAAAGAGAATAAAAGGAGAAAAGAAAGAGATAGAGATAGAGATAGAGAGAGATAAAGAGAGAGAGAGAGAGAGAGAGAGAGAGAGAGAGAGACATCGAGCCTTGAGCAAGGGTTCACAGAGTGGTCGCATAAAAAAACATATGCGCCTAACGAGCAACCGTCTTCGTTGGTGGTCCGTTCTATAGTACTCGGCCAGCCACACGAGAGCTAATGTGATTACAAAAGACATTCATTTTCCGCCTTACCGAACAAATATTTATCAAGCGCGCGAACGAGCACCTAACGACGCGAAAGATCGCGGCTAGGGTGAAACTCCGTTAACATTTCGGCCTGGTCTCTTTTGATAAAAACTACCTCAGCCTTGTTATCGGGTTGACCGATGAACCTCATGAATGATAATTCATGTTTCATGTTTCTGAATATCATGACGATCAACAAGTGTCAAGAATTTGACAAAAATAATGGATTTGACATTTTGTAAAAATTATATCCCTTTTGTAATTAAAAAAAAAAAAAAAAAAATATGTTTATATCTAACAATGAAGAGTACTCCGAAACTATTAAATGGATTTATTGTTACTACATGTAATTGCATTTGTTTTATATATATATATATATATATATATATATATATATATATATATATATATGCATTAAACATATTTTATTTTATTGTAAAATATTTATGAAACGTTATTTAACCATATATTTAAACCATCCGCAGGTCATAAATTCTACGGTTCTGTGGTTGTTAGTTTTATATTACTGTTCTTTTGTTCTTTTTTTTACCTTCCTTCCTAAAAGTTTCTGAGAGAAAAAATAAAAAAAAAAAAGAAAAAAGAAAAAATAAATAAATAAAAATCATACATTTAACGGGTTAATCCCATCTTTTTGGTTCATTTATGGGAATACATTTACATTCATACCGTGATACAAGCTTATACATAGTTACAACGAACGACTACGTGAATAGAAAATCCTTACATTTTTCATATTTCGTGTAATTGATGATATATATATATATATATATGTATAAATATATATATAAAACAGGGATCGCATTGCCCAGAGTAAAAAATAATTCACGCATAATAAAATATGATATTCATCGAATAATGGACCCGCACAATAGGGCGCGTACGCGCGCGCGCGCGTGTGTGTGTGTGTGTGTAAATTATCAAAGAGACTTTAGTATTTTATTTGAAGGGAAAAGAAATAAAAAAAAAAAGGACAAAAAAAAACACAACAAGAAAAAAGGGAAAAAAAAGATTTGTCCTACAGTGTCGTTAATGCATCGTCAGGTAAGCTGATTTCGTAAATTATATTTTTCGATATAATTGCGTTTCGATAAAACGCGTTACCTTTCGAAGATATCATTCATTCACTTTATGATAGGACATATTTCGATTAAAAAGAAAACAAAATTTTTATACAGTTATCTAACAGTTAAAGTTTGTTATACGAATTTGTATTAAATATATCTCTACGAAAACTGTAAACGTAATTCATATGTTTTATGAATATATGAGATATCGATTAATAACATACGCATATACATACGTTATTTTTCCATTTTTCTTTCTTTTATTTTTTTTAATTTTTAAAAGCGTTTAATTTATTTCAAAACACATCTGTTATATTACTTTATATATTTACCACGTATATATTATATATATATATATATATATATATATATATATATATATGGTGTTATTTATTTTTTAAGAAATAGAATATTTTCAGAGATAGAATAAGTTGTTCTGAATTTAAACATACATTATTATAATTTTATTATAACATTATTATAACATCGATTATAATAATAATTTAATACTTGAATGAAAATTATTTAATCCTTGATAAAGGGTTAAAAGTTATGATAAAAAGATTAAATAAATAGATAAAATATATAAAATAGATAAAAAGATAAAAGATAAAAAGAAAAAACAAAAAGAATTAATGTAATTATGCAATGAAAGTTTCCCTTGGTACTTATATTATACATTTTTTTTTTGTTTTCTTTTTTTTTTTTAAGAAAACAATAAGAAAAAAAAAATTCAATTCAATAAAGAATCTCTATAATGCCATATCATTTGATATCATATCAAAAAGTTAGAAACTAATATTTATAAAAAGATTGCAAATAACATCAAGACGATCAATTGATGTGAATTAATTAATAATAATACTTTAATAGCATTTTACTTGTTTAATCATCAGCTTAGGATAAAATTTTATCGTTGATAATCTTTAACGATATAAACTTAAGGGATTTAATCGATAAGAAGAGAAAGAAAATAGATAGGAAAAAAAAATAAATAAATAAATAAATAGAAAAAAAAATAAAAAAAAAAAAAAAAAAACCAAAAATAAATAAAAAGAAAGAAAGAAAGGAAATAGAAAAATCGTTGATCTTTCATGAAACAGATCATTCGTTTTATCGTTTATCCTTTTCTATCTTCTTTTTCACTTTCGACACAACTCGAACGTATACATATGTAGGTAATCATCGACGAACGAGTTTTCGTAAAGCTTCTTTCTTTTTAATCGAGACACTGCTCGTTTCATTATAGCTCACTCGTCTAATACATACATAGGTACCTACGTGTATCTACTAATACACAAAAACCGATGTAGCTCGCGCTTTTATTTCCGTAATAACTTCCGATTGCTCGGCTGGAGACATCGTTAACTTTGCATCCTCTTTCTTTGTTTCGTCCTACGTTGTTTCGCGCCCCTTCGTTTTCTTTTACTCTTTTTCTCTTCTCTTCTCTCTCTCTCTCTCTCTCTCTCTCTCTCTGTATGCCATTCCTAAGCCGTCTAAAACTCATCCTCTATGCGAGCTATCACGAAAGCCCAGCTATTTTCACGCTGAACGCTCAACACGTTCATCGCGTCGAACGTCTGAAAACTCTTGGATATCGTACGGCCGACGCCATTTTCACAAGGCCGACGTACTCTTTCATCTCCCTGCCCGATATTATTATCTCTCTCATCTATCTTTTACGACTCCTCCACTTCGCTTATCGTTTCTACCTTCTCCTCGACGATCGTTCGCAGTCATTTTGTTTACGCTGGTTCTTTCTCTTTCTCTCTTTCTCGTGTCTTTATCTCTATCTTTCCTTTCTCCTTACTGGAAAGTTGTAAACATTTTTACTATCGAACGTTGTATTCTTTGAGTATCTAAAGGAACATCCATTCGAGTTCCTTCGTGTAAGAAAAAAAAAAGAAAAGAAAAGAGTAAAAAAGAAAAAAGAAAGACAGAGAGGGAGAGAGAGAGAGAGAGAGAGAGACAGAGTGTATGTGTAAGAAAGAAAGAAGAAAACAAATAAGGATAGAGTAAAGAAAAATGTGTTTTGTCTATTTCTTAAAAAAAAATTCCATTCACTCTTATAGAGAGAAAATTTTGAAGAAAAGTATGAAAAAGATTGAAAGAAAGAGACGGAGACAGAAAGAGAGAAAATAGAAATACGTATATGTTAGAGAGAAAGAGAGAGAGAGGAAGAGAGAGAACAGTGTCACTGCGTACATTCATACACACATATAACATATATACGACATACGTATGTACATATATATATATATATATATATATATATATATATATATATATACACATACGTCTTTCACACGACACGTTCTTTCGGACAATGGAAGCATCTTCGCGACGATATCAAAAAATTCGCGCGCTCTTCCGAAACAGCAGGCGCTCGTCCAAGCAAGGAGTGATCTAATGATACCACCACCGATATCAACATTGAAAAACCCTAGTAGTCTTCCTTCTAGTATTATACTGTGGTTATGTTTCCCCCTTTTTTCTCTTCCTCCTCTTCTTCTTCTTTTTCTTCTTCGCAAGAGAGATAGAGAGAGAGAGAGAGAGAGAGAGAGAGAGAGAGAGAGAGAGACGAACGATTCTTCCCTTTCGCGTTTATCTTCAGCCTGGCCCTTACGTTTTTCACCTCCGGACTAAATATTTAGAGGCTCCGTCCGTATTTCGAACGGTGAAAAACGTAGACGAAGGGATTGCGGTGAGGGATTGAGAAAAGGGCTTTCAGAACTTGCACGATGGTCTAGCGAACAAAAGGTGCACCGGCCCTCGTTGCCTCGAAGACACTCGCGCGCTTCGAGAGAAGGGATTGAAAGTGAACGGTGAGACAAGGACGAGAAAGGATGAGGGATAGAGAAAAGGGGAAAGAAAGAGAGAAAGAGAGAGAGAGAGAGAGAGAGAGAGAGAGAGAGAGAGAGGGGAAGAGAAGAAAGAACAGAAGGGAAAAGAAGGACCAAAGGGAGAGATTTCTAAGCAACCGTCAAAGAACGTCGCGTAGAACTCGGCCCGACTTGTTTTTCAGATTTTATGAACCACGGATTTCGAGAAAGTTTCTTCTACTCCTTTCTTCTCTTGGTCTAAGAACCATCCCCCTCTTGATTTTCATCCCTCTTCGTTCTTTCTATACTTATTTATTTCCTTTTTCTTTTTTCATCTTCTTTTTCTATTTTTCTTTTTATTTTTTTCTTTTTTTTATTTTTTTTATTTTCTTTTTCTTTTTCTTTATTTTTTGTTTTTACGCTACGTCTTGAGACATGAAAATATTGAAAAAAATACTTTGTCGTATGACGAGTGAGCTATCTAATGATATATATATATATATATAATGACAATCATAAGTATAGTTTCGAATTCTAAATTACAAAAGTAACTAACTTTTGTTGACTAAATTTAGAAAATATCGTTTATCTGTTTGACGTCAGTCAATATAGGATTACATTTTATAAAATTACTATAAATAGGAGTCTTCTAGTTATCTCATTTATTTATATACATAGATATGTATATTAGATATGATTAGAGAAAATGTTATTATCATCAAGAACGAATCCATTTTATCGGAGAGCAATGGAAAAGTTTCAATAAAGATAAAAAGATAGTTTTAATGTTAATAGAAATTTATATTGTCAATTGAATATTACGAAATCGTATAGATAAATTTTTTTTTAATTTATTTTTATCAAAAAAAAAAAAAGAAAAAAAGGAAAAAAAAGAAAAAAAAAGTATAAGATTATTTCTTTAATAGATCTGATATACTTAGGTTAAACTAAAGAATCTTAAAATATATATTATGCACTTTTCTGCATAAGAACCAATTTACAGTACTGTCTATGATATATAATATAATCTATAAACAATATTTGTAATGTTTTAATATATCATGCGGAATAAGTTTTATATCTTTTCTATCTTTCTTACCGACGTAATATTACTATTATCACTTTTATCATCATAATTAATTATTGCAATAAAATATTATAATACTATGATGTATCTTATACCATAAAAATAATATATATATATATATATATATATATATATACTTATGTAAAAATTATACATATGTAATATGTAATATTACTTATTTATTTATTTTTAAATATTTTTCAGGCAATTTGTTGTGACGTTATATCATCGGGGAATCACACGGGCGAAAGTTCAAATGAAAAAGATAATGTCTCGAGAATATAATTTAAACTTCCATCTCGTTTTTCGAAAGTGCTTCGGTATTTTTTATACGCTCGAAAATTTTTTCATAAAAAACAAGACCAAATATAACATATAACAAGTTTCAAGTTTCATTCATTTCATTAAAAAATACATATACACACACACTCTCTCTCTCTCTCTCTTTCTCTCTCTTCTTCTTCTTTTCTCCTTTTTCTTTTTTTTAGTTTTTTTATTTTTTTTTTTTTTATTTAGAAATAATCGTCCTCAAGGCGGAGAAAACTTTTCGATGGCTCCTCTCATACATGAATGTAATGTAATAAAATCTAGCTGAAAGAAAGAAAGAAAGAAAGAAAGAAAGAAAGAAAGAAAGAAAAGAAAAAGAAGAGAAAAAAAACCGATTTCATTACAATTGAAAAACCATTTAACGAGATCGAAATTTTACTCTTAGGGAAATACAAAATTTTTATCTTTTCACAGAAGAGAAGATCTCTCGTGTGTTTTCGTGTGATTTCCCTTAGCTACTGGCAAACGTACTTTCACGACGTCATTTTATGTGCACCGAAACGTCGCACTTGCATAGTGCATGCAAGTTTTATTCCCATGGACGCCCGACAACGAATGAGAGAGTCAAAGTTCCCAACGACGACGTCGCTTGCAACCCTTTCGAGCTTGTGACTTAACGCGGATAGTAATGTCGACGATAGGCAAATATCCTCCTTCTCTTTCTTTCTTTCTCTCTCTCTCTCTCTCTCTCTCTCTCTCTCTCTCTCTTTCTTTCACTCTCTCTCTCTTTCTCTCTGTTTCACTGCATCCGTAGCTTGTGCAAACGAACAATTGCTTCCACCGTATTATAATTCTCCTCTCTTGACTTTAACGTGCCACTGCAAATACTAGAAACACGTGACGAGAGAAATTGCGTGCTTTTGCGTTGCGGCGAGTGTATTATAATGTGTTTGCGAGTATACGAGCATTGAAACGTTTCAATTGGAGCAATGCCTAAATGCATTGATTCGTTTTACAAAAAAGAAGAAGAAGAAAAAAAAATGGGAACAAAAAAAGAAAAGAAAATATCGCTCTTTATTCGATTACAGGATATTACCATAATAAATTATTTTTGTATCAATTATATATCATCGTAAGATATATTAATTTGCATATAATTATGTACAACTTTTGTAAATTTTTATGATATTACATAACTAAATATCGATCGATTTAATTGCAGGAAAAAAGTAAAAATAGAAAATTAATTAATTTTTGTTCGTGAAATTTCATTCGATGTTGTTAATTAAAAATTTTTAATAAAAAGTTGTATTTAATATCTCTGATATATATATATATATATATACACATATGTATATATATATATAATATATAATATATATTAGGAAGTTATATATAGCTGCATTATTATATAATGTATTAAAGTATACATGATATAAATTCACCACAAAAAAATTGTGCATAAATGAATGCGTAATAATAAAATAATCCACGTATTTTCCCCTTAAAACATATCTATTTATTTATCTACCTATCTATTTATTACTTTCTCTCTCTCTCTCTCTCTCTCTCTCTCTCTCTCTCTCATATTTCATCTGTACGTTCATGCAAAACAACACGGCTATTACATCTATAATTTCCATTTCAATTTCATTCTTTTACATCATTCTCGCATTTCGAAATCAATGATAAAACATGAAAACGTGATACGCATAATCTGAAGAAGTGTGATACGAAATAAATACCTATGATTGATTTTATTAAACGATCATTAAACGATCGCTAAAAAATATTTAACCGATAAAGAAAAACTATTTACATAAATTCCGTTCCATATAAATGATTCGACGATATGATATCATTCGAGGCTAATGAACAATCAAATTTTCAATTTAATAACAATGAATTATTCATCCTGTATCACGCGCTATCACGTAATTTAATTTACTTAATTAGTCTTATTCGACCGAAAGGCTGACAAATTAGATTGTCAGAAAAAAACGAAAATAAATAAATAAATAAAAAAAAATAAAAAATAAAAACGCACCTAATAAATCTGCCGCAACAAATAAAGGATATTCCGACGAAACAACAATATACAGAATCAATGAAAGAGAAAGATAGAAAGGAGAGTATGGAAAAGGGGTGGGTAGGTAGATAGGTAGGTAGGGAGAGAGAAAGAGAGAAAGAAAAAGAGAGAGAGAGAGAGAGAGAGAGAGAGAGATAAGGGAGGGAGAGGAGGGTGGTGGGTGGTACGGAGGATGGAGGATATGTATTCGTAAAGTTGACTTGCTGCACTGCAGTAGAAACGACCGTTCTCCTCTCTCTCTCTCTCTCTCTTCTTCTCTCTCTCTCTCTCTCTGTCTCTCTTTCAGCCCTTATTCTCCTAGCCCCGCCAGAATTCGTCTATCCACGTTCCAGAGGAACAGCTGCATCCAAAAATGGATGCCTGGATACCTGGGCAACAATGCTTTTCGAAAAGTTTTGCTCGGCTGCGGTTACACTTTTCATCCGTTCTCCAATCGTGCTCGTGCTCACGCGCAAAAGAAGGCTAGACATAGAGTAGCACAGGTAGGTTGGTAGGCACGTAACCAAAAATGTATCCAACTCCCATACTTTCGTTGATATGTGCCGTTCATTTGTCTGTATATATATATATATATATATATATATATATGTGTGTGTGTGTGTGTGAGCGCGTGTGCGCATATATGCATATGTGTGCATGGATCTGTGTTTCTGTGTAAGGACATAAAGGGAACTATGCGCAGTACGAGTATCACGTACCTTCGTGGATACGCACGTGCGCATCCACGATAGTCCTTCTGACAGGTATTACGATGATAGATACGCGCGTGCTGGTTTTTTTCTTTCTTCTTTTTTTTTTTTTTTTTTTTTTTACTTTCTCTTTTTTTTTTTTTCTTTTGCAGCGAGGCTCTTACGATCGTTTTGCAACTCTCTGGCAACGTTCCAGAATCACCAGTGCGGTCGAACCAGAACACGGGTCTGAGGTTAGTGCCGTACAGCGGTAACGTGTAGCCAGCGCCATTTCAAAATGAATTTTTGTCCTTTCTTTCTTCCTTTTTTTCTTTTTCTTTCTTTTTTTCTTTTTTTTTTTTTTTTTTTGATACATAGGTATCTAGCTAGGAAAAGGTTCAAACGGGGCCATAACACCCGGTGATTCGTACAACTTTCGTCTCTAAGTGTAAGTTTGTAGATACTTACCGTGTGCAGTTGTTTATATACATATATAAGTTCTCTTGTCTTTCTCTTTTCTATTACTCGAGTACATGTGTTTTTAGAGTGTATGCTGGCTTTCGCATTTCTATTTTTATATGTAAATTGGTAAGGATCAAGTTGTTAGGTCCAAACGATCCAACTTTTTTATTTTGTCTCTTTACAAATACACGAACTTCGCTTCTGAACTTTTTTATTTTTGTTCTTTTTCCTCAACCCCCCCCCCCACCCACCCACCCCAGTTTCGTTTTCTTTTCTTTTCTCATTCCTCCCCTCCCCCCACTCTGCCCTCTCCCCACTTTTATTCGCGAAATAAGAAAAAGATATGGAAAAAAATTACGCATCGTTTCTCCATCGAACATTTTCATCGTTGGACTTTATCGATTTTATCGCATAAATATATTCACTATGTATATGAATTCTGTAATGCAAGTACAACGATATTAATCGATTAATGAGCTGGATATAGTCGCTTAGCGCGACGTTAATTGAAAATATAGATTATAAGATTATTCGGTGAACTCTAAATTTGATAATTTCTTTCTTGGAATATCGGGAAGCTTCGTTCGTTATTTTTACGACATCTCGAGTGACAGGATCGACCAGCTGTGTCTCTTCTCTTTTAGTATCATGACCGTGAAAAATAAAGGCTAATCGGCCAGCAGTGAACGTCACTGATATATATCTCTTACTTGGATTAGCAATGACATTTCATATAAAACGTGGGTATCAGTCGCGGGCAAAAGGTCAACCTGCACGAATTTCCTTTCACGATTCTTTCGATCGTTCATTTATATCACAGTCAGAAACAATAATAGACCAAACGCGAGGATAACAAATTCTGTTTTTCTTTTTCTTTTTTTTTTTTTTTTTCTTTCTTTCTTTCGTGACTTTTTTCATATCGAAATATCGTTCAATTAATTAATGACTATTACTTTTGTGGATTTATTCAAGATCGATTTTTATATTTGTCGAAATTTTATCTCAGACAAATTTTATAATCGTAGCTTTAGTAACATATGACTTTTAATCTATAAGAGTTAAATTTATTATTATTATTATTATTATTATTATTATTATTATTATTATTATTATTATTATTATTATTATTATTATTATTATTATTAGTCATTGTTGTTATACTCCATTATTAAAAAATGTTAGATTCATTTAACGTCATAAACTTTTACTTATCAATGGTAATAATTTCAAATTAAATATCATTTAATTAATAGAATATCTTTTGAAGATTAATCGAAAATCTTTATTCTTATATATGTTGAAAGAAATTTAATATTTGACAAATTTTATAATCATAATTTAACACATGACTTTTAATTTATAAATGTTAAATCTATTATTATTATTATTATTATTATTATTATTATTATCATCATTATTAATATTATTATTAGATGTCATTATTAAAAAAAATGTCACATTCATTTAACGTCATAAACTTTTAATCTATCAATGATAATAATTTCTTTGGTTTTATGTACGATAAAATATTATAATATACGACGTATGCAAAGCAAATCTCGAAAACTAACAAGGACACTCAGCAGATGTTAATTATTTATTACTTCCCACACGTACATATATATATATATATATATATATATATATATATATATATATATGCTTTCCACGTACGTACCTTTGTGTAAGTATCATATATATTCGTGTGAATGTAAAAGCTGGATTACGAGTTAGCGTTAATGCGCCGACCGATCAATATGAGAATACTTATTAGGTAGATTTTAAAAATTGCTTATATTAAAAGTATAGTTTTATTATGAAACGTTATCAGCTGTACTGATCGGCCCGTAAGTTTTGTTCGTTTTCCTTTTTTTTTTCCTCTTTCTTCTCATTTTTTTTCTCTTTTTTTTTTTCACGGGAGGACAGGACAGCTTGTTGGAAGTAGACGTTTTATATTCCCCATAGAACTTTTAAGGAGCTCACGGTTAGAAACGTCTCTCTCTCTCCCCTTCTCTCTCTCTCTCTCTCTCTCTCTCTCTTTCTTTCTCTTTTTCTTTCCATCTCTTCATATAGGTTCCCTTGTGTACACTTTCAAAGACAAGGCCTTACAAACTATCGTACAAAGAACTTTGCATACGTTGAAAATTTTAAACTCGAGCATCGTTTGTGCCAGACAGAGTTTAGAAAAACATTGTTTTTCTTTTTAGCACGTCGAAGAAATGCTTTTCATCCTGGCTAATCCATCCAGGCTCACCGAACGATAAAATAAAAGTAAATGGAAATTCATTTTGTCAGAGTTCAGCAAGCATACACCGGGGAAAATTTGTAAGTTCAAAGGAAACGAAAAAAAAAAAAAAGAACAAAAAGAAAAAAAAGGAAAGAAAGAAAAAAAGTAAAGAAAGAACGCAAGAAAGTAATTGATTATCATTCATATCATATCGTAATACTTATATCGATATTATATTTATTCGATAGTTAATAAATAATAAAACAATTATCAGAGTGCAACGAAAAATTCTCATTATATCATTAATCATCAATATCGCGAGAGATTAATCGATTAGATTCTCGATTCATTGTGATGTCCCATTATAAAAAAAAAAACCCTTAGATCATTAAATACTTCAAAATTCAAGATTTATCGTTTACTTCGAAATACGAGATTTATTATTATTCAAACTTTGAGATTTATCAATAATCATAAAACATACGTATACCTTTTCTATTTACTAATAACTTTTTTAGATCGTTCGGATAAATTGATATCATCGTAATACGAAATCGAGATCCATAGAGCTATTTACATAGATCTTTCACTTATTATCAATCACGTATATCCATTAATGTCAATAGTAAACACAGGTATTGTGTTTTGGTAAGACGCACATGACAATGCTGATGTCACTGATTACAGTAGAAATAATTCAAGGACAGGATACGCACGTGTCTATGTCTTAGACGAAGTAGAAAAACAGAGAGAGATAGATAGAGACATAGAGAGAGAGAGAGAGAGAGAGAGAGAGAGAGTGTAGCCAAGGAGAATCTGAACTAAAAAGTAAATTGTATATCGTAAGAAGAATATCAATCCAGTTCAAATAAAGTACACCCAAAAATTTCTTTTGATAAAACATTCTCACCACCGTCAATATGTGTAGGAGACAAAGCATCGAACGTAATCCAACATCTTGACGATCAAGCGACCACACTCATCCACCCTATCCAATATCTTGATCCCCTTCCTTCTCGATCATCGAAAGTCAATAGACTATCTTAACCCTGACGTAACCCTTGCTATTTAGTCTATTATGAGGAATTAATCTATGCGGTCATTTGCGAGTTTCAACTCGCAAGTTCTAATTGTAAGTTAAGTGTCAATGACAATTTCGATTAATCTAACTCTCCGTAACTTTCAAACCAGAGACATTGTATCTTAGTAAATATAGAGAATGTATATATGTATATCAAGGTTATTATGTCATTACAATTTATTTTTGTTTTGAATTCTTAAAGATATTATTGTATTTTTATCGTTATATCATTACAATAATTTGTTCTCGTTTTCGAATGTTGAAAAAAGAAAATTCGAAAAATTTATTTTCTCATTCTCCTCTCGCCTCGATTTTTCTCAATCATTAATAAATACTAGCTTTCTTAATAAACCTTAAATCGAATTTTTCGCTCTTTCGCCACTGACACACGTATATTTTTTATTACGTCCTATGTTAAACATTATCTAAATACAGTGAACAAAATAAGCCATTTTAATCGTCACATCTTTCAGAAATAATATTTTTGAATAATAAATTGTCTTTAGTAAATCTTTCATTAATCTAAATTCCTTGACGTGATAGCCGTTATCACTAATAAAGGAAAAAGAAAAAGAAGAAGAAAAAAAAAGAATTACACCTACATTTTTAATTATTAAATTATTCGTCGTATTCTATTTCGTAGTTTTAAAAAAAGAAAAAAAAAGAAAAATGAATACATCACGATGTATATACATATGTATATAACTAGTCACATAACTTAAGTATTATTGCATTATTTATCCAAATATATAGTATACATGTTAGAAAAAGAAATAAAAAAGAAAGTTATTTTTTTATCCAATAATATTAATCGATACTAAAAAAAAAAAAAAAATGATAATAATAAAATAAAAAAAATAAAAATAAAAAAAAAAATAATAATTCTTTAATTAGACGAGAGACAATAAAAAAAAAAAAATGTCTTCCTCCATTCCAACGACAATTCGAAATATCATGAGAATTTTAATGATTCGTATAACGTTATACACATACAGGTATATAAAATGAATGATATTGATTTTTTTTTTTACCTGATAGTCCATGTAATTTCCGTATCCCATATGATTACAGGTGCAGGCACAAGCTTGAATATGCCTTCGCATGTCGAGTTCAACTTCCTCGCCGCAGACACCTCTACTAGTGGCCATCATCGTATCCCCCATGCAATAACCGCCGGTGCAATACATCCTTGGGTCAGTCTGATCCAGGTAACCCCCGCCCGTGTCATCGTACCCAAGTCCACTGGCACACCTGGAATCCGAGGTATATCCCACGCGAGATTGTGGACATTCCTCGTATCCCAGTCTGGACTGGGGTCGATGGAAGGTCGGGGGCACATCCTGAAACAAGACGACCGATCAGTCAAACCTGATATTTAACCACATACTTATTTCCCATAATCGATTAAAATACACAATTATCGATGATATCTTACGAACAATTTATAATTTCATCGAAGTTACGATATTATTTGCATCTATATTAATTTTAAATATAATTTATATTTTTTAAAATAGAAAAGAAAAAAATATAAAATCCATGAAAAATTTTCAAATATAAAGTAATTATTGAAAATTTGTAATAACAAAAGAAGAATTAAACTAAATAAATACTGAGATATTAACGTTCGATTATATAACATCGGTTATATCTGTAGAGTAGGACGCAACAAGGATCAACTTTAAGCTTAATTAAAACAATTTGTGCGTTGTATGATACATGAATTTTGTTTTTTTTTTTTTTTTATAATGACAGAATTGGAAATGCGTTTTCAAATCTACTGATAATTATTTCCAAGACTTCAAAGAATATACAGTATTTTTTTGTAGTCAAAATTATTGACTCTGTATAAATGGCAGCTGTTTAAAGTGCCTGGGATGTGGCGCACTCCAAAGTACACAACTTGAAATTATTTTGAGATGTACACAATTAGGATTAATATTGATTGTATGTGATTAATCGGGAATTAATTGCTTCTTTTATAATAATTCTCTCTCTTTCTCTCTCTCTCTCTCTCTCTCTCTCTCTTTCTCTCTTTCTCTTTCTTTACTTTAAATTTGAAATCTCTCATGATTAGATATTTCTTTATAAGAATCAAGTTAAATCTGTAAGATTCTAAAGAAACGGGAGAAGAATTATTGCTGACGTCTTTTGCTATAGAAATTAATTTCAAGAGATGTATCAAATGCTATAATGGGTCGTTCGTTGAAAAGTGAAATGGCCTATTCTAAGCCAAAGACTTATCTCAACGGACAAAGGTATAGTAGTCGAATACAAATGGTAGAGGATCACTTTGTTCCCCTATCGTGGCTAGGCTGCGTACGGCCGATATACTAGATAGCTAGTCTATCGTAGAGTTAGAGGTTTACGGTCGGTATATATTCGGTAAGGACATGTTAGGATATCCCAGTTGGTAACTTTGC
Organism: Vespa crabro; assembly: GCF_910589235.1. Lineage (NCBI taxonomy): Eukaryota > Metazoa > Arthropoda > Insecta > Hymenoptera > Vespidae > Vespa > Vespa crabro. The sequence continues at coordinate 3,054,217 of NC_060971.1, read as the reverse complement.
TAGGATACTTGTTTGCTAATGTATCTATCTAATGCATCCATCTTCACCTGTGATCTATTTCCCAGACGAGATAACATTCGATTCTAAATATATGTCTGTATGTATATATATATATATATGTTGGGTACTTTGTATTTGAATTTACGATAGAGGTAATAATCTTCAATAAGATCAATAATATTTTTATTCATTTAATAAGTCATTTTAATTACTTAAAAATTTTCAATAATAATAATAATAATTATTATTATTACGATAGTTTTCGATTAAAACTTTAAGATTTGTTAAAATGTCTGTTTGCTAATGTAATATGTCTAACGTTTAATCTATTTCCAAAGATAGAGATAACACTTGATCTTAAATATTTTACATTAGGTGTTCGAGTTATTGTTCGATGTGATAATTCTAAAAAATTGTTCAGAAATACTTTATTATATTTTATAAATTATTAATTATTACTAATGAATGAATTAGTTATGAATAATATATTTTCATTATTTTATTTATATAAAGAATGTAACGAATTATATATATTTTATCTATATCGTAAAATACAAAATTTTTTAATTGGATTTGAATATAATAAAACTAGGGCGCATATATTTACGTGTGTTTATATTTCTATTAAAATTAACAAACGATATTGTAACGAATGTGCGTTTCTCATTAATCAACGGTAATTTGTGGAATTAGTTGAATAACGTGATGGGTTGTTACGTAAATCTCGCAAATCCAAGTAGTTGAAATGTTTCCCAGAAATGTCATGTAATTGTCCGTTAAAGGGGTCCATTTACTCTTCTGTCTATCCCACGGTTTTCTCAAATTTATGACACAAAAGGTTATTATAATGTATTATAATAAAATATTAAATGAACGTTACGTGTACATAAATTATTTTATCACTGGGAAAGGTACGTCTAATAAATTTCATTGAAGTACTTACAATTGAAATTAACGTGTAATGGCGCGAAGAACTTTCGTGATTTTCAATCGGATACTTTCTATCCGTCTCTCTCTCTCTCTCTCTCTCTCTATCTCTCTTTTTCTTTATATATATATATATATATATATATATATATATATATATATATATATATATACATATATTTCTTTTTTTTTTCTCTAAAAAAGAAGCCTAGATTAAAGGATACCGTCTTTTCGTTTTTTGTTTCTTTTTTTCTTTTTTTTTTCTTTTTTTTTTTGAGCAAAGCATTTGGAAATATCCCTCTGGTGATATTATCGACCACATCCGACTGACCCACATATCTTAAATTCTAATCAGTCCTCATTCAGCACGACTGACCTGGCAACCTAACAGTTTCTACACTCACCCTTTCAGCCGTTCGAGATATCGAATCGGACGTTTCGAATCATCGTGCATAGCTTGCAATCTGTCATAAGTGCTTTTGCCTTCGGTTGATGTTATGCCTTATTCATGAAGGCATGAAATCCTTTTCCAGAGAGGAAACGGCGCTAGGCAAACATCGTTCCTTTATCTCCGATCGGAAAATTAGCTCTAATCCCGTTAGAAATTCTATCGGCAGAAAGTTGAAAACGTTCGAAAGAAATTTTCATCCTGTCTCTGAGATATTTCATTGGTCTTGTAAGTCAAAGGTAACACACTAGCTCGCTCGCTCGGTCTCTCACTCACTCTCGTATACGAATGCCAGCGGAAAAGTATATGTCAAAATCCGGGATTTCGATGGCATGGGATTTGAGACTCAAGCGTAACCAGATTTAGAGCAATCTGCACTTACGTACGCTCTCCAAGTCGAATCCGATAAGATGAAGTTCTTTTATATACATATATATATATATATATATATATATATATATATATATGTCTGTGTGTGTGTGTGCGTTTTCTTCTATATAATATATATATATATATATATATATATATATATATGTATATATCGAACGATTCACAAGTAACCTTTTCGTATTTGAAGTTAATTCCTTTACAATATTTAAAGATAAAAAAAAAGAAAAAAAGGCAAAAAAAAAAAAAGGAAAGGAGCAAAATCGTCAAATAAAAATCGTCAGTTTATATCGTCACAGAATTCTCCGGCTTTTGACCTATATATCCGTATTTAATTTCTTCCTTTCGTACGATCCTATCCGTCCAGTTGCGATTAAATTAAATCGTAAAACTCTACTTATTTTATTCGTAGCAAAAATAAAAAAAGATAAAGATAGAAAGAGAATTTATGGAACGCGAGGAATGGTGGAGAGGTACGAGAGTTTTTCAGGAGGGAAGAAACAAAAAAAAGAAAAACAGAAAAAAAGAAAAAAGAAAGGGGAAAAAAAAGAAGAAAAAGAGATTAAAACATAAAGGAAAAGTTGTAGATAGATCTACGCTATTACTTTTACCAATACACATATATATATATATATATATATATATATATATATATATATATATGTATATGTATATAATATAGAGATTTTAATCATTTTTCTAAGCACGTTCCTGTATCTGTTTAAGTGTGCGTGTTTGTTCTCCAACGGATAAATAATTCTTTCTATTATAAAGAAATTGTTATTTTATTCTTTTTATATTACTTCGTTTTTATATTCTACATTAAATTCTTCCTCTGTGTTCATCTCTCTTTCTCTCTCTCTCTCTCTCTCTCTCTCTCTCTCTATCTCTCTATCTCTTTAAATTTATAATTGCTCTGAAAGAATTTTGAAGTTACGATTATTTATTATTAATTACTTATTAAAAATTTATTTAATATTAATTCTATCATACAATATAATTAATATTGTATAATTATATACATTATATAAATAAATAATATTATAGAAATAATATTATAAATTAATATAAATATACGTAATTATTTATAGTTTAAATTAGAGAATTAATTTATACAATAGATTATATATATATATATATATATATATATATATATATTTAATGTTTATAAATTCAATATAAATTCTTTCGAAGGAATTGGAATCCAAAGACAAGATTGAAACTTTCCGCGCGAATGACGAAAATTTCACGAAAATCCCAGGGCGTTTATCGTGGATAACGATACCGATGATCGACACAACCAAAATTCTCCAGGATTCTCCAACGTCCTTCGTAATTATGCAAGCGAATCATTCCCCTGGAGCGAGTCACGCTATTTGAAGATAATCGTAGCGTATACATAGATAATATCTACGTTCGGAATTTGCCCTAAAAGCGTCGAGTACTTCGACAATCGATAAAGCGTTCGAGAATAGACGAAGAAAGAGGAAGAACACATTGTTATATATATTGTATTGTAAAAGTAATTAAATGATATTATGTATACTTTGAAACTTTTAATCGATTGCATTTAATATTTTATTATTTGAATTTAAATAAACGTATTTACGTGTTAAAAAGGAAAGGAAAAAATATTAAAAAGAAAAAAAGGAAAGAGAAAAAAGAATTCGAATTACTCATTCGTCCAAAAAAAAAAAAAAAAGATTAAAAAACGAAGACAGTGCATTTTATTAATAACGATTGTTTCCTTACACACACACACACACACATGTACACACACATAGAGACATATATATATATATATATATATATATATTGGATTGATGCAAAAGTTCATCTCACTTTTTATACAAAAATTGAAGAAAAATTTTATTTATTAAAAATAATAAACTATTACTATTACTATTATAATATAATAATTGCTATTACTATTTTTAATAAATAAAAATAAAAGTTTAACTTTATTTTATAGTTTATCTAAGTTATTAACTTTAGAAAATTTTATTTACTAAAAATCTGTAACAATTACTATTACTATCATTAGTAAATAAATATATATATATATATATATATATATATATATATATATATATATATATATGCTACTATCTAATACTTAGCAAAATGATATAAATGTCAGTCCAATCTAAACGGTTCCCTTTATAACGACAGATTAAGCCTCGATGACTTGCTCGATTCCTCTTTTTCGTGACAACAAATCGTGCCAAGTCTAAACTATCCCCCTTTTTTTCCTTTCTTCCCCACCCTTCATCCCTTCATCCTCTTCTTATTCTTTATCTTTTTCTTTCTCTTTCTCTTCTACTGTTACTTGTTCTACTCTTACTCTTTTACCCAAGTGAGTTTGTAAAAATCGCGTTTCGGCCGATTTCTCGCGTTCATTTATTCGTGTTAACTCAAATGCCCCGAAACGTTTCGATCAATCGAACCAATACGAGGATCAATCGAAAGACATCGATCATTTTGGACAACGCGAAAAGTTACACGCACTTTCTCTTCTCGTTTATATCGATGGGAACTTGTTCGCTTGGTTGCCGGCATGCCATCGAGAATTCGAGTTGTTTCGAGAGTACCTTCGAGCTTTAACGTCCCTCGCGATATATTTCTATTTCTATCTCTATCTCTCTCTATAGAGAGAGATAAAGAGAGAGAGAGAGAGAGAGAGAGAGAGAGAGAGAGAGAGAAAGAGAGATAGAGCTCTCACGCATATACACATTGTTTTTCTCTTTTTCTATTTTCAAAAACGATATATCATATATGTATTCACACAGATACGATGTTACACATCAATTGTTCCTGTAAATCTGCTTATCCAAGTTCGTTTCAATCACTGAACGAATATCCGCACCGCTCGAGTACCACTTCTCGATTCGAGTAACATTCAAATCGCGCGCGCGGCAGTTTTTACAATTACTCTTTTTTCCTTTTTCCTTTTTTGTCTTTTTTTCTCATCCTCTTTTATTTTCTTTTTTTTCCTCTCTTTTTTTTTCTTTTCTTTTTTTTTTTCCTTTTTACTTTTACTCCTTTCTCAATCCCTCCATTATTTTCTTTGATTTTTAATCGAGTTATCAAGAGAGAGATAGACAGAGAGAGAGAGAGAGAGAGAGAGAGAGAGAGAGAGAGAAAGAGTGTGTGTGTGTGTGTGTGTATGTGTCTTCTTAAAGCGCACAAATTTTCTTCACAATTATCGGGTTTCACGAAACTTAGATGGTTTCTTGAACTCGACTCGACTTCGACGCAACCAGACTCGTGGGTTTCGAACTTCCTTCAAAGTTATCGACGATGAACGAGAAGAGAGAGACACAGACAGATACAGAGATAAAGATAGAGAGACGGAGAGACAGAAAAAAAAAAGAGAGAAAGAAAAAGAGAGAGAGAGAGAGAGAGAGAGAGAGAAGCCGTGCACTTTTAAATATCTTAAAATACGCGCGACCAAACTTTAAATAATTACACTTCAAGTACTTTTCTTGTTCCGAAGAATAGCCTCTGAAGAATAATGTTTCGTACATTTTCGACTGAGAGGTCATGTAAGAAGAATAAAAAATAAAAAAAGTAAGTAAGTAAGAAAGAAAGAAAGAAAGAAAGAAAGAAAGAAAGAAAGAAAGAAAGATGGAGAGAGAGAGAAACGTTAAGGGTAGATAGATAGATAGATAGATAGATAGAGAGAGAGAGAGAGAGAGAGAGAGAGAGAGAGAGAGAGAAACGAAGGTTTCTATGGCAAAGATTTCAGTAGAAGAGTTTCTGTTAGAATCCTTAACTTTTCTAGAGGACTCGCTAGCTTTTAACGAGGTATACTTGGTTTTTTTCAGTTTTTCTCATTCTGTAACTAGTTAGAACGAAATACTACCCTTTTCTATCTCTCTCTCTCTCTCTCTCTCTCTCTCTCTCTCTCTCTCTCTCTCTCTCTCTCTATTACTCCGTATTTTCGTTCGTCGTTTTTCTCTTCGACGTTTCTTTTTCGTTTTTTTCCCTACCCGCGCCCCCCCTCTCTCTCTCCCCCCCTTACCCCCCTTACCCCCTTCTCTTTATTCTTTTTTATTTTCTTTTTTTTTTTTTTTTTTATTTTTCCTTCTTCCTTTTTTCCTTTTCCTTTCTCTTTTCTTTTTTTCTCTTTACGAAACCAAAAAGTTTCTTTCAATGTAATTTTGGAAGAAAGTTTTCGTACCGAAGGAACAAAATTAATCGTGAAGAAGTAGAAGTAGAAGAAGAAGAAGAAGTAATACTAGTAGTAGTAGTAGTAGTAGAAGAAGAAGAAGAAGAAGAAGAAGAAGAAGAAAAAGGAGTAGGAGTTGTCGATTATTATCATTCCTCGTAAAATTTCTTCGTTCAAGGAGATTCACGTCGTCACGTTTAGTGATATAAAGCTCGTTCCGCCTTTTGAGAATGAACGTGAAAAGACTCGGGCAAACAAGCGAGACTTTCTTCTCCGGTGTACGACGTTTTAACGCGCGCACTTTAAGCCAAAGCTGAAAAGCTCGCTCGTGTAAACTGGCATTTTTTAGAAAGTTAACGGTAGCCCGGTGGTTCTCTCGCAATGATGGCCATTACGTTCTCTCTCTCTCTCTCTCTCTCTCTCTCTCTCTCTCTCTCTTTCCCTTTCTCTTTTAATGTTAAATACTTTTCGTCTTCATGCTCGCGGCACTATCATTATAGACTACTATAGATATACTCATGTTCATTAAAACAATCTAAAATTTACGTTAATGTAATGTGTGAACTGAAATTGTAATTAATATTTAAAATGGAACATAATATTTAGATAGATATATGAAAGGTAGAGAAAAAAACAAAAAACGAAAAAAAAAAGAAAAAAAAAAAAAACAAAAAAAATATATCGAATTCAAATTCAAATTCAATCAAATTCATTTAATAATTTATTTATTTATGTCGAATTAAATTGAAAAAAAAAAAAAAAAAAAAGAAAAAGAAAAAGAAACTATGCGATTAATCATTTATAATCGATTTTAATCTATATATCATATATATTTATTCTAAATCATTTAATTATTACACCAAGTCTGATCTTAATTATCATATTTAATCATATTCGATATTTAAATATATGTATATCATTAATTTTTCAATAATATTGTTTTCGTTAATATTTTATTACTCCGGAGTAATGAATTTAAAAAAAAAAAAAAAAAAAAAAAAAAAAAAAAATTAACAAGTAAAGAAAGCAAATAAATTCAATATCGATTATCATTTGTATTTATATGCACTTTTTTTTCTTTTTTGTTAAATTCATCTTCGATCTTTTCAAAATTCATCAAACAAAATCTTCACGATAAAGTATTTAGCTCAACAGGTGAAGAATCTGTGATCTACCGTCAGCAATATAGTAAGAATCTTTGAAGTTAAAAATTAAGATGGTTATCGTGAATAATGTATTACGTTAGCAAGACGAAAAGTCAGAATGAATATCGCGTGACTTAAAGGTAAAACTCCATCAACTAATTCGGTAGCATCGAGATAAAGGAAGATAATCAATCAAGATCATAAAACCATCATCAAATTTCATAAACATAATCATCAGGCATCGAGAACACAAAATCGCATGGAAAAATAATAACTTTTCACGTGTATCAGCGTACTATTGATATTTTTAAATAATACATTTTAAAAAATATGAATGTATCATAACAGACGGATTATAAACAAAGGAATCATCTCTTATTAATCGATGCTATTTTATTTTCATTTATCAAAAATGTAAAACGAGGAAGAAGCGGTATACGATAAAAAAAAAAAAAAATAAAAAAAGAAAGAAAAAAAAACAAAAGAAAAACATTTTATAACAAAATTTTACTTCGATTCCTATATCCTATATAATACCATTATAAATCGTATTAATCAAAAAGATATACAATTTAAGTACATAAATGTATATCAAACAGATTATATAAACAACGAAATCTCTTACGAATGCTGGTATTATTTGTTGAAATTTTATCGTTTATCAAATAAAACGAAATAATTAAACGAAGTCTCGCTCTTCGTACGACATTAGTTACTCCGTTTTATTTTAAATTACATTGTTATCAGACTTTTTCTTTTATATACAGGTTATTCAAAAAGTATGAAAACAAACTTATACTACGTATTATTCAGATCAAATGACTGAAAAAAGTTCATATAAATTTATATTAAAAAAAATGTTGTAGTAATATTGAAAAGATCTCTTTTCAAAAATATTTTTATGATTTATTTTCATTCGTCGAATTAATGATTAACAAACTTTATCTTATCTTCTTTTCATATATATATATTATAATTTTCAATAATAGTTATTGTTTATATAAGTTGATTTATAAAAATACGATGGAAACAGAAGATAAACTTTGGATATATATTCAAAATGCATTTACCATTATTTTTAATATATATTTGAAAGAGTTCGACAATATATTAATATGACGAATGGAAAGTATGCATTCTTACAAAAGAAGGAATTTTCTAAGATACCTTATAATTGCCATAATAAATCATAATTATCTTTAATAGCATATATCTTCATAATAAACAATTTTTGGACGTAAGTTTGTAGAAATTTTTTTCATCTATTTGATCTCAGTAATACGTAATACTCATAAAATAAAGTATGGTTCCATACTTTTTAGACACCTTGTATATACTTTTTTTCTTTTCGTTTTTTTTCCCCAAACGAGCCAAAAAGAGTCGAGCGCAAAAAAAGGATACAGAATACAGAATACAGAATGCAGAATACAGAAGGAGAATGAATAAAAAAGAAAAGAAAAAAAAAGAGAAAAAGAAAAAAAAGAAAAAAAAAGGAGAGAAGAAAATAAAAAGAAAAAAAAAAAAAAACGAAGAAAATGAAAAGCGGAGGAAAAGGAGAAAAATTAAAAATATAACGTAACATCGTTAGGAGGGATGGGATGGGTGGGGGGGGGGAGGAGAGGTAGGGGGAAAAATAAATTAAAACTTACCTGAGAATAGGAATCGTCCTGATAAGGCGTAGTACGATGATATTCATCGTAGCACCTGCCATCGTAACCGCTCGGCGGTCTAGGATAGGGATCCTGGACAGCCGCAGCCGCGGCACAGCAATCCGGTATCTGGCCTTGATAACCCTCGAAGGGATACTTGTCGGTCTGGGTACCAGTACGAGGCACCTGATGTACTCGTTCCTGAGGGCCACTGCCGTAACCAACACCTCCACTGTGATGCATCGTCCAGCCGTTTTTCTAACTCTCTTTGACCTATCTTTTATCTCTCTTTATATTTATTTATATATATATATATATATATCTCCCTTTCCCTCTCTCTCTCTCTCTTTCTCTCTCTCTCTTTCTCTCTCTCTCTCTCTCTCTCTCTCTCTCTCTATCTCTTTCGATTTTTTAGTAACAGGTCTATCAAGCCGATCACAGTACAATCCTCGCACGAACGACGCGATACTTAATCGGCTTTACGTCAATGAACTTTGTCTCTATTACCAGCTGTCGCTGGTGACGCTGCTTCTGCAGTCGTTCCTGTTGTTGCTGTTCCTCTTGATACAATTCCATCGTCTTTTCTTCAATCTTCTCTCTCTCTCTCTCTCTCTCTCTCTCTCTGTCTCTCTCTCTCTCTCTTTATCTCTTACTCTCTCTCTCTCTCTCTCTCTCTCTCTCTCTCTCACTCTTTCTCCCTTCCTTCCTTTTTTGCACTTCTTCTTCTTCTTCTTCTTCTACTTCTTCTTGTTCTTCTTCTTGTTCTTCTTCTTCTTCTTCTCCTTTCGAAAACCTTAGATAGAATAAGAGAACCTCTGTGAGTTCCTTTCAGGTTTGATTATAAAACCTCCTTCAGGTTGCCCGTTCATTAATGATACATCAGATCGATTTTACGTCCAATGATGTATCTTTCTCTCTCCCTCTCTCTCTCTCCCTCTCTTCCTCTCTTTCTCTCTTTCTCTCTGTTCGTGCGCATCCTCCTAACACCAAAGAAAGTTCGTATGTATATATATATATATATATGTTCATGTGTATAGACATAAATGAAGGCCCTATCAAAAATTGATTATACGAGGATAGAATTAATAATCATAAAAGAGTCAGAAATTCTTATCCAGGATTATACTTAGCTCGATGTAATTTTTTTTAATTGTGTATATAAGGAGGGGGGGGGGGGCGGAGGACACGTTTTTTTTTCTTTTTTTTTTCAATAATATAAAAGGTTTCGCTTTCTCTGTCTCTCTCTCTCTCTCTCTCCCTCTTTCTCTTCTTTTTCTTACGGCTATTATATTATACATACTATCATTCTAACACTGACATATGTAGTATATTATTAACTCATGCTAGGAATGAACGTTTCTAAAATCAAAAAAAGAAAGATAAAAAATTAAAACAAGATTCTTGTCGTTTGTTTTCACGAAATTCAATACAAGTTTGAGTTATCTTCAACTTTTTCACTTGGATTTTTCTTAACTACCCTAATAACATCTATGTAACTTTTGCTTTTGAAATCACGTTTGTCTATTAGTTCTTTTTTTTTTCTTTCTTCTTCTTCTTCTTCTTCTTTTTTGAGTCTCCCTTTTGTTATATAATTTTTTTTATCTTTATTTTTCCACCTTTTCGGCAATTTTGCAATTTTATCGTTATTACCGATGATGATGCGTTTAAGTCGAAAATCTTTGAATTGGGCCAAATGATACGAGAAACGATTGTTAAAAATTAATTAATTCTTTCTTCGAAATCACTTTTAAAATCTTTCAACAATAATTTCAAATAATAATTATAACGATAATAAAGCAATTCAAAAAGAAAAGAAAATTTAATCCGTAAAAAGGTCCATAAAGGATTTTAATCGATGTTAAAAGATCACGTAGAAATGTTTAATCGATAGAGAGATTTATTATACTCCATATGATATAACTTTCAGATCAAATAATCTTTTTTTTTCTCCTTCTTTTTTTTTCTTCCTTTTAACGTACAAAAAATTTCATTATATAACTTTATTTATATATTAAACAATCGACTTAGTTAGTAACTTTGAATTGGCAGAATATTAACCACTCGTTGCCAATGAGGACGGCAATGATAATGACGACGATGACGACGACGACAACCTAGATTAATAATTAGATGTTCGCAAGGTTTCCTTAACATACAATGCCATC
>NC_060971.1:3038325-3040825 GCF_910589235.1 Vespa crabro | reverse complement strand
ATATCGTTTTCCTTTCGTTATATCCTCCCTCTGTAGCAAGAACAAATTGTCTCGAAGCTGCACATTACGTCGTCGGTTCTATTCGCTTCGTGGCCAATCAACCGATTCCTCCCCTCTATTCCCCCCCCCCTCTACCACCGAGCAGTCACGACCGTCACTATTACCACCACTATCACCACCACCACCATTACTACTACTATCACTACCACTACCATCCTATTCTCGATCTTATCGTGCTAATCGAAATGTCACCTTCTTAATTTCTTCGCTATTATATTCCTTCAATCTCCACGATAAAAATTCTTATATAGGTACTTTACTCACTCACTCACTCATTCGCTCACTCATTCACTCGATCACTTACTTACTTACTTAATTTTTTTTTCTCTCTTATATTTATTTTCTTTTCGCTCTTTTTTTTTTTTTTCTTTTTTATTTTTGTTTCTGTTTCTCCTTTTCTTTTCCTTTCACCTTGAAATTTTTCTACTTCGATTAATTGTTATTAATTTGATCGAGAATCATTAATCTATAAGTATCATTTAGAAAAGTCGAAAGATAGCTTTTGAATGTTATTTCCTTTTTCTTTTATTTAATTTTTTTTTCTCACACTAGTGAAAGATTCGAATTTGTTTGATTTTGTTTTCTTTTTCCCTGTTATTTTTTCCTTTTCTTTTTTTTTTTTTTTTTTTCTTTTTTCTTTTTTTCTTTTTCACGCCACTACGATACGAACCACGACACGGCAAATGAGAAGACATGTTGTATCTGTTTGGAGTAAAGCTTTTTCTCGTGTGTCTTTGATGATGCTTATTGAGTAGCCTGCAAATACTACTACCTCGATGGTACTCGACTTAAAGCAACACGATTTTTAAAGGGAACCTTTAACGAGCTACCATGCCACATCTCATTTTCAATCCTTTTTTCCTCCTTTTTTTTTCTTTTTTTCTTTATTTCCTTTTCCCTTCCACTTCTCTCTATCTATATTTTCCATCGTTATTACGCACGATGGAGCGTCGTTTTAGTTATTTATCGTGAAATCACAACGAACGAAAGGACACGGAGTCAACTGAGATAATTAATATTGAAATATATCTACAGGAAGAGAGAGAGAGAGAGAGAGATTTGGTATTTAATGTATAATTATTTAATGTACTTTAACAATTTTATTTATCGCAAGTACGTATTTAATGTAATAAATATTAATACGTATACCGAGTATTATGAGAAATATAATAATGATATAGTATTTAATATAATGAATATTAATATTTCTTTCTTTTTACCTTTATTAAAATCATTAATAAGTTTAATAATAAATATTTAGTAAAGTGAATATTAATATATTTTCTTTTGATTATTATTAATATCATTAATAGTTTAGCAATTAATATTTAATAAGATAAATATTATTATAAATAATATATTATTAATATTATTAGAGATTAGTTTAATAATAAGTTAACATTTAGTAAAGTAAATATTGATTAATATTTATATAAATATCTTTTTTTATTTCTTTCAATATCTCTCTCTCTCTCTCTCTCTCTCTCTCTCTTTCTAGCTAACTATGATACTAATTGAAAAAAAAAAACTTTTGCAATCCTAAGAGAAAGAAATAGAGAGAGAGAGAGAGAGAGTATGTGTATTATAATTCTTTAAATGTTTTAATATTGATCTAAATACCTTTTCTCATTACTACATATTTCAATTAAATTCTCGTGAGCTTATTAAAATGGAACATATGTTTACCTATACCCTTTTATACTGTACATAACCACACACACTCATATATATATATATATATATATATATATATATATATATATATAACTTCGTACGAATCGCTTTTCACAAGAAAAAAAAAACGTATATATTTATATAAATATTACGTTATATATCATAAATAATATATATGCACGAATATATAATTCTATTTTGCCGATTTATGAAAATTTGATTATTTTATTCATTGAATCGTCGAAAAATCGATGGAATAGAAATCTTATCTGGGTCATCGGTGTAATTGACATGATAATCTTAAATACAACTACGTCGATAGACTAACTCTGCTATCACCGGATTATGCTCTTACAAGTTCTCGTTATGGAGATTCCCTCTGTAAGATATTCTTTTACCGGAAGTGAAGTTTGAAAAGAAAAAGAAAGAAAAAAGGAAAGAAGAGAAAAGAAAAGAAGAGAAAGAAGAAGAAGAAGAAGACGAAGTAGAAGAAGAAGAAGAAGAAGAAGGGGGGGAGGGGAGGGAAAAAAAAAGAAGGACCGTTAAGTCATTCTCCGTATAGCATATCTAAAAATAAACGAGACAGAGAGCGAGGGTGAACGATATCGGAAATTTATTACGAGTTTTGCCTCGATGAACGAGATTTTCTCGTGCAACGAAGATCTCTTAGGAATTTATCGGTTACTACTTTCGAGGTCTAAAACTTCCCTCCTATCGTCCAGTGTCCAATCCTATCCCTTCTTACCCCCTTCTATGGCCTTCCCTC
>NC_060971.1:3025825-3035825 GCF_910589235.1 Vespa crabro | reverse complement strand
AATCAGTGTTCTCTCCAAAAATCGAAACATCTTATCTCAAAACTATAATCGAAAATATAAATGTAATATAAATAAATTAAGTTTCGTGTGATATGTGGATTTTCAATGTTATAAAATATAAAAAGTTCGATATACAGAAGTATAGAAAAAGAAAAAACAAAGAAAAAAAAAAAAAAAGAAAAAAAGAGAGAAAAAGAAAAAGGAAGATCGATCAAATCAATCAGATAAATTTCTAATATGATAATATTTTTACTTGTACTTACAAAAGTTTTTATTTTCCTTCGATAAGTCTTGTGAAACGAATGACTCAATTCGTAATAATGGAAATATAAATGCTTCTGTGTCAAAACTTTGTTTTTTTTCTTTCTTTTTTTTTTTTTTTTTTTTTTCTTTTCTTTATTCCTTCACGCCGAATCTTTTATTTTTACTGACACTTTAGAAATATCGAGATTGTTACGAGAGCTGAGATGAGACGAGACTGACTCTCCTCCGTCGTTTCGCTTAGTCAATGTTTACGTCGCCGATTTATACAAAGGATATTGAGACGTCCTCAAAATATTACAATATTTATGAAAGAGAGAGAGAGAGAAAGAGAGAGAGAAAGAGAAAAAAGAGAGAGCTACAACAGATAGACAAAACGTAAACAGAGTTCGCCTGAGGTCTGAACATGTTCACGTGCCGTGTTTATTTATTTATGTATGTATTAAAATGTATACGTAAGAGAGAAGGCGAGTGTATATACACATGTATATGAAAAAGAGAAACAACTAAAATAAATAAATAAATAAATAAATAAATAAATAAATAAATAAATAAATAGATAAATGCAAAAATATCAGGTTGGCCAATGTAATGTTAGAAATTTTCATTAAAATATACTAGTGTTTTTTGTTTATATATAAAAGTATTCTATATATTCTATTATATATTATGCTATTCTATATAAACAATGTCTTATATTATTATTAATAATAAAATAAACAATTATATATATATTATTTATTTTGTTATTGTTATTGCATTATAAATTGTTTATATTGTCTATATATATATATATATATATATATATATATATATATATATATAAAATATTACAAATTTCATGGTTAATTATTGACCAATTCAATAATTACGTTTTTTGTCTATGAATATGTTTATATAATAATGTACCATCATAGATGAGGTTTCTTCTTTCTTTTTTTTTTTTTTTTTTGAACGAGATTAAATTTTAGTAGAAAGACTATGACTTATAGGCTAGACGAAGATCATTAATCTTCAAGGATCTCAGACTAATGCGTCCTTTTTGTAATTATGTGGATCTATTTTTTTACGAGAGAAACGAAAGATTTGCATAATATTAAAAGATCCAAATGACTCGAACGTAACTATTTATGATTGACTAAGTGTTATCATTTTAATAAACTTTCCTTTTATACATATCTTTTTTATAAATTTCGAATTAATGAATTTTTATAAAACGATAAAAGTATATCCAAGATATAATATATAATATATAGATTGGATATAAATATAAATAATTTTATATTATAACAATATAAACATATTTATATATTTGATCAGTTTTTAAATGGAAAACGTGAACAAAAATGACGTAGAATTCTTTGATATTTTACTTATAATAAGAAGTAAGTAAATACAAAATAGTGGTAAGATTATGTTAGACAGGATGGACGAGAAAACACATATTAATAAAATGACAAAAAGTACAATAATTTCGTTTCAAAGGAGTGACAGGAAAATCTCATATATATATATATATATATATATATATATATATATATATATATATATATATATATATATATATATTCATACATATAGATATTTATACAAAAACTAAATCCTTATTATTTGATATTTTAGAGGATGCAAAGGAAAATGCATTAAGATATTATTAGCATCAGAATATTATTAATCTAATTTAAATTTGTAAAGATTATTAATATATTAATATATTTTTATAGAATAGTATTATTTAAAATTATATACTTATATAATTTTATATATATATAATTTTAAATAATGCTATTCTGTACAAATGCACATTTGAATATATTTGATTAAAATACATATTATATGCGATATTATTAGAAAAAGATTAATAAATACATTAATACATTAAAATATATAATTAAATAAATGTATTAATGTATTAATATTACATAATTATATATTAATGTATTGTAATAATCAAAAGTATAAATTTATGATAAACATTATCTATATATTAACATTATCTGTTATCTATATATTATATATGAGAATATAATTGTAAATGAATAAGATTCAATTTAAATAAGACGAAGTGAAAGGGGGAGGGGGAGGGAGAGGAGGAAAAAAAGTAATCTGATTTCTCTATCTCCTCCCAGCCCCCACCCGCTCGCCTCAAACCTCAAACCGTAGTATCGATTTGATATTATATAATATTTTTCGAAAGAAATGGATCCTCCAGGGGAGATAGGAAATAGAAAAAAGGACTCTTGGAAAGGAGTTTCAAGAGGAAACTCACAACAACGTCCGTGAAAATTAGTTTCGATGTTTCCCATCGGGGGTCTACTAATGCACGAATAAATCGATTCATGATATCGAGGCTGTCGTCATGTCCTCGAGTATCAAGAACGAACGATAGGGAAAGGGAGCGAGAGAGAGAGAGAAAGAGAGAGAGAGAGAGAGATAGAGAATATATAACAGAAACTCGTATACATATATAGTCATTGTGATACCGAACGATGTTGTATAAAGTGCTAACGGTACTTGACGGATGGCGTTAGAAACTTCATTGACGCAATAGCTCTGGCTAGTCTACTAAATTAATTTGGATGAATGATTATCTGGTTAATGCGCTCGTGATACGTTGCAGACATTCGCCGAGGAACGCTAATGAATAAACAAGATTTACGTTTGAACGATTTCTATCTATATCAAATGTAAAAAATCTTTTGATATTTTAATTTTGATTAGATCGAAAGAACGCATGGAAGTTCTTTCATTAAAAGATTTTTGTTATTATTATTCTTAAGAAAAATTAATTATTTTTAATAACAAGCTATATTTATAGTACGTCGTAATAAATCTATGAAATTATCTTGTTAAAGTGAGTTGTTATCTATAATACGTTATTCTACAGACTACTGTGATTCTACTTTATTAAAATAAAAAATCAACAAACAAAGCAAAACAAATTATAATAATAATAATAATAATAATAATAATAATAATAATAATAATAACGATAAATAAAACGTAGAAAATAAAATATTACATGTAGGATATCATTGCGACGTTGGCCAAGATAAAAATTTAATATATTTATACGATGTCCTTTGGTCCTTTCTCTCTCTTTCTCTCTCGATATTTCAAAACTATGCAATTTAATCCCTAGTTGTGTCTTATGGAGTAGGACACACCCCGGACCAACTTTAAGCTTAATTAAAACAATTTGCGCGTTGCATGATTCATGAATTTTTTTCTTTCTTTTTTTTTTTTTTTTTATTTTTCTTTTTTCTTTTTTTCTTGTTATAATGACAGAATTGAAAATGCATTTTCAAAACTATTTATTATTATTATTTTCGAGGCTTCGAAGAGTATACAGTACTTGTTTTTTTTTCCTTTTTTTTTTTTTTTCTCCCCCAAGTCAAAATTATTCCCTTCTATATAAATGATAGCTGTTCAAAATGTCTGTGAGGGATTGTAGCGTAGTCCAAGTGTACAATTTGAAATTAATTTTGAGATATATATATATATATATATATACAATCAAAGTTAATACAGATTTTTAAATTTGATCAATCTTCGAATATTTTATCATTTCCTACATCGAAATCTTTTCTCTCTAATCGAAAGGAGATAAGAAAAATATTTTCCTTTTTTTTGGGGGCTTTTTACCATTTCTTTTTCCGATTTATGATTTATTACTTAAATTATTGAAACAACGTCTTTCAATAACTTTTATATTCTTCTACCGATAATTCTGAATAGAATAGAATTTCGATGTACCCTCCGTGGTTTATGCTATTAACCTGTCAGTCCAGCATTGACTGTAAATTGGAGGTTTGAATCGTGTCCGTGGCTACGTTGGTCATCCTCGACACCATTTAATTCTTGTCTCCCCTATCAAACCCCCCCTCCCCCCACGCCTCATCCCCATCCGTATGTGTACGATTTCACATCGAATACATCTCTCTTGCTCTCTCTCTCTCTCTTTTTTTCTCTCTCTGTCTTTCGTTCCGCGTTCTTTTTTGACATTGATGCGAATATCGTTCGTGAATGCATGACATGTCGTCTATGTCAGTTTTCGATGAAAAAAT
This sequence comes from Vespa crabro, assembly GCF_910589235.1. Taxonomy (NCBI): domain Eukaryota; kingdom Metazoa; phylum Arthropoda; class Insecta; order Hymenoptera; family Vespidae; genus Vespa; species Vespa crabro. The sequence continues at coordinate 3,031,497 of NC_060971.1, read as the reverse complement.
AAAAAAAAAAAATATATATGTATATATATATATATATATATATATATATATATATATACATAAAGAAAAAGAAAGGGAAAAGAAAGAAAGAAAGGGGAGAGAGAAAGAGAGAGAGAGAGAGAGAGAGAGAGAGAGAGAGAGAGTGAGAGAAATTTTGTCGTCAATCGTATCAAAGGTAGAAACTTTTCAAAGATATTTTTTTATTTGTTTTTTGATTTTTAAAAATAAAAATTGTTCGTTAAATAATCTACCTGGTTAAACTGGAAAAGATTTTGAATCATGAAAAATTTTTTAAATAATAAATATTCTCAAAATGATTGCTTACGAACAAAAATTCGCAATTCTAAATCATTTATATATATATATATAAATGAAATATAAAGGAATAATTTAAAAGTATATGAAAGTTACATGTATATAAAAAGTCAATTAAATTATGTCAATTATCACTATGTTAATTAATAACGTCCTATGATTGATATGTCTCTATTAAATGTTGGTATTAAATAACTATTAAAATATCAAAAGATTATAAATTAGGATAAATGACGACGATGATGAACAATTTTAATTGCACTGAAAAATCGTTACTATTTTTGCATTTTTTCTTTGTTTTTTCTATTTCTTTTTTTCTTTTTTTTTTCTTTTTTTTTTCTTTTTTTTATTTACAACTGTATAAATTGACCCAGTATTATTATATCTAGAAAAGTTGAATACCTCTTGAGGAAATAAATCAAAACTGTAAAATAAGACGAATAAAGTTTCTCCCTTTTGTTTCCTTTTTTTTTCCTTTTTTCTTTTTTTTTTTTTTTTATTTCTTTTCGTGCACGAAACTTCGTTTTCGAGAATATAAATAGTAAATATTAATCGTATACACGAACATTTAACTTGACTCGTAGTTAAAAATATTTGAATACATGTCATAATTCTCGTTTATAAAGAAAATCGATATCACAGGTAGTAATAATAATTCTTTATTAATCTTTTGCTCGTTACTCGGAAATATTTATAAAGCACGTTATAATTAATAAAAAAGAAATATAATTTTATAATTATTTATAATTTTATAAAATTTTATATTCATATTATTATTAATACCATTGATAAATTATATGATTATTTAATTATTCAATTCCAGTAAAATAATTAATTATTATATATATATATATATAATTAAATAAAAATTTTTATATACATAGACACACACACAAACACACACATATATATATATGTGTGTGTGTGTATATATAAAAATTTTAATTTAATTTTCATTAAAGAAAATTTGTTTCAAATCGGTCACCTTGTATAACTCAGAAAATGCGAGAGAACTTCGAAAATTGGATAACACGGGATACGAAGTCATTGTACACTTTACAAACTGTTTTGCTTTCCATTGTCTGTTATGTACGTTCGTGTTACGAATACTAAGAGCAAAAGAGCAAGAGAGAGAGAGAGAGAGAGAGAGAGAGAGAGAGAGAGAGAGAGAGAGAGAGATAAAGAGAGAGAGAGAGAACGTGAGGGAGAGAAAGGAAACGGCAAAATAAGCCGAAAATTTTCTAGCGAATGTTTCTAGGATTTGACATTACAAATTTAATATCATAATACGAGATATTTTTTTTTTTTTTTTTTTGAGAAATAATAATATTCTTGAAATAAATAATACAAGTAAATAATAATTATTTTTGAATTGAGATAATAAAAAATCTCTCATTTCTTTTCATGATAAAATATATAAAGGAATGAGATTGAAATCGACGATACTTTTTAATTTCTTTTTAGTTTTCGGATTTTCGTTTCATCGTATTCTATCATAAAGTCGAATATATAGGAAGGAAGTCGATCAAACAGATAAAAATTCCTTTCTTTTTTTTCCCTCGAACGTTACTACATAATTTCTAATATTCAAAGTTGTATCTTAGATCTAGTTAAAAATGGTTCCTCTATATTTCTAACATTTATATCAAACTCCTATGATAAATATTCAAAGTAATTTCATTGAAAATATTATATCGATAAATTATAAACGTTTACGCGATCGAAAATGACCCAATAACAAGATACGATAAAAGAAAGCTCGTAAAAGGAAAAATGTTCATTTACGAAAGAGAGAGAGAGAGAGAGAGAGAGAGATGTATTTTCTAAAAGTATTGTTTCGACACTTAAAAAAAAATAAAAAGGTTTTTTTTACGGAATGTTGGATTAAAGTTTGAGATTGAAGAAAAAAATTGTATTGAAAGAAAAAAAGAAAGGAAAGGGAAAAGAATATGTCGTTTCCTTCGGTGAAGCAAGAAGGGTTTTTTCTTTTTATAACCACTGAGAGGATGTCCTGCTAAAAAAAGGGACATAGAATAAAAGAATTTCTTTCGTTAATAACGCAATTTTTTATTGCCATTTAATTTTTTTCCCTCCCTTGTCTACTTGGATCTTTATCAATTCTTTTCTCTTTCTTTTTTTCTTTCTTTTCTTTTTTTTTTTTTTTTTTTTCATCGGTATAGCATTTTCCTATTCGATATTTTAGATTTATTCCTTTCGTCAACCAAAAATATTTAATCCAAAACAAATCCTACCTGTATACGTGGATACATACATACATACATACATACGTCTATATCGCTGGGATATTAGAGTCTATTGTTTGCGAGAAAATTGAAAAAAAAAAAAAAAAGCAAAAACAGAAAAAAAACGAGAGAGAGAAAAAAACATGAAAAACGAGAAAAGATCAACAACAACAACAACAACAAAACAATACAAAAGATTTGTTGACGTAGACACGATCGTAAAGAGTTAGTCGAAATGCGTATTTTGAAAATTTGTTATCGATTATATAGAGTTAGAGAGTCTCACTGTTGGAGGCATAATAATTATGCGATAAAAGCCCGATGTATTTTGCAACGCAAATCACGATCCAGCAATCTCCCTTGTGGCTCTATTCGACGATATGTAGAGATATAAAAGAGTACATGGTACGCGATTGAAAAAGTGATTCCAAGCGGACGCATAAGCGCGTGTATCGCGTTGCAACGAGTGGGTTAGTGTGATCGATATGTTCCAAAACATTTTTCATCGATCGAAAAATATAATCAGATAAACATGAAAATAACGATGGGAATTGAAAACTCGAGCGATGACCACACTGACTATACGATGACATATTCAGAATTTGTTCGTTCCGGGGATGATTTTTACACACCCAAAACCACATTCGAAAAATCGCATAAATTTCTCTTTTTAGATATAAAATCGTTACGTGAATCTCTAATGAAACAAAGCGAAAAAGTGAAAAAAGAAAAAAAAAAAAAAAAAATAAAAACAACAAAAGTGAAAAAGAAAAAAAATAATAATCGAAGAAATCGATATCTATATAAAATCTATTAAACGAACTAATGATCGTTCGTTCACGTTCGAGTGGAGTCGGGCATAGGAATTTTTCAACACCAATACGTTCGAAAATAATTCAAAGTGATAGAAAAAAAAAAGAATAAAAAGCAAATAGAAAAAAAAAGAAGATAAAATAAAATAAAAAAGAGAGAGAGAGAGAGAGAGAGAGAGAGAGAGAGAAAGAAAGAAAGAAAAAAAAAAAAGGAAAAACGTTCGAAGTACTTTCTGTCGACGAAAAATTTTTATCGATAAATTCGATCGGAAAGTTGGTCGAAAATTTGTGCCCTCACGATGCGGGCACAAATAATACGAACACTGGATACGGATCGATCGAAAAGTTTGTCCAGAGTTGGAATAAAATTGTTCTTTTTTTTCCTTTATTTGTTTTTTTTTTCCTTTTTTATTTTTCTCTTTTTTTTTTCTTTCTTTTTTTTTTTTTTTTTTTTGACACGATACATCGTAAGTAAGGTTTTACGAGTAAACCAAGATCTAAATTATAGGTATACATATATAATATATACATATATATATATATATAGAAAGAAAATATATACGACTCGTGGGAGGCACTTTATATTCCATCGTAGTAGAGACGAGTCCCGCGAAAGAGAAAGAAAGAAAAAAGAGAGAAAGAGAAAGACAGAGGAATAAAGAGAGAGAGAGAGAGAGAGAGAGAGAGAGAGAGAAATAGTGACAGTATATATGGTGATAATGGTGGATCGACCACGCAAAGAGACATCCCTATATCGATTTCCCAAAAGAAATATGAAACTCGTCGGTTGACGAACGGTAAGAGGGTAGAACGGGTGAAAGGGGGGGGGGGATAGGATGCGAATACTCGAGAGTGAAATTTCGTCCGTGTCGAGATACGAAAACGAACGAATAGAAAGGGAAGCAGAGCAATTTGCGGAGGAGAAGATACCAACAGCTGTCTGTCCTTTTCTACGTTGGTACATACGTACATACATTACATATATATATATATATATCTTTTCGAAGCAACTTCTACTACTACTACTACTATTAGAGGGGGAAAAAAAAATTTTTTTTTTTCTGAAAGAGTGAGAGAGAGAGAGAGAGAGAGAGAGAGAGAGAGAACGAAAAAGATGCAAAGGAATGAACGCACTTTTACGGACTCGTTCTCAATTTTCAGGAGCGTGCGCGCATGAGAGAGAAAGAGAATATGTAAAAGAGAGAGCGAGAGAGAGAAAGAGAGAGTGTGTGTGTGTGTGTGTAAAAGAGAGAGAGAACGATAGAGAGAAGGGTAGTACTGGGTAGGAAAAGAGCGAGAGTCTGCATTTTTAGCGATCCTCGAATCGCTCCGAGCGAAACTATTTCTCTATTCGTAGGACTATGACTGTGTTACGTTGTATCGGAAGTATGTGAACGGAGACACATTCAACGCGATATAGATACATAGTAAGTTCCTTTCATGATCCTTCCAAGGTGTCCTTACGTTCGAGCCAAGTGCTCCCCACTTCCTTCCTATTTCTCTGAAATTGTACCGGATCAGAATATACCACTCTCTCTCTTTCTCTCTCTATCTCTCTCTCTGTTTCTCCTTATCTTTCTCTCTTTCTCTCTCTCTCTCTCTCTTTCTCTATTTCTATCTTTATCTCTCTCTATCTCTCCGTAGTCTCGAAGGTACGCAGTATTTTCACTCTCTCCCTTCCAATTCACCCGTTACTTTAATCTCGTCTCTTTTCGTTGAAGAAGACGCTTGGACCATCTTGATAGAATCATCGATCAACGACATCGAATGAGAAAAGAAGAATTTGTTATATCTATTTTTCTCTATCTATATCTATATATATATATATATATATATAGAGAGAGAGTAAAATATTAGAAAATTGTTAGGATAGATTTATTTTGATATTTGTTTCTAACGTCTCTTTATCTCTTTATCTCTTTATCTATTTTCTCACTTATCTTTCTATCTTTTTCTTATTTTATTCTCTCTATATTTTCTTTTTCACGGTTATATCTCTATATCACTTTCTTTCGTTCTCTCTCTCTCTCTCTCTCTCTCTCTCTCTCTCTCTGTCTTTCTGTCTGTCTCTTTTTCTCTCGTTAAAATTATATAAATTAATTTTTTTAATTATATTCAATTATCATCGATATTTTTCTATCGTTGATATACTTAATTCTTTCCAAGAGAACAATCATAGATAAAATTACGTATAATTTCTTTAATTAAATATAATTTTTTTTTCGTCTAACTTATTAACTTTCATTTTCAATAAATCAACATTTTATAATATTTTGATAATATAATAATTATATATATATAT
>NC_060971.1:3005825-3018325 GCF_910589235.1 Vespa crabro | reverse complement strand
AAATGCCCATTTTACCCGGCCGTTACTCTCTAACATTTACCGCCGCAAGGAAGAAAAATATGTGTTGACGACATTCACTTCGTGTTGACGGTGAGAGAGACGTATTGTGTATCGAATATAGAGGTATGTGAATGGGAGAAGACAACCACAAGGTTCCTTCGGTTGGATAATTCAATCTGTACGATAGCAAAGCGACTTGTTGCTCCCATAGAAGTTGAGATGCTAGCTTGAAGGGCTGATGCCTGACTTCCCATCCTCTCTTTCTATCTCTCTCTCTCTCTCTCTCTATCTCTCTTGCTCGCTCTCTATCTCTATCTCTATCTCTATCTCTATCTCTATCTCTATCTTATAAATTTTAAGCTTAACCATGATGAAATTAAAAAGAAACCACGTTGCACTAACCACTAACAATTTTTTTTACCAAATATAAAAGCTTTTAAAGAGACCGAGAGAGAGAGAGAGAGAGAGAGAGAGAGACGAGCGAAAGATTTATATTAAAAATGAAATGCATTATAAATAGAGCAAAAAAAAAAAAAAAAGAAAAAATTACAATATAAAAAAGGAATTTATTAATTTCATACGAAAATGCAAAAAAAAAAAAGAAAAACATAAATAAATAAATAAATGGGATAAGTGTACAGTAGAATATTCATTATTCGAACTAATCGGGGTATAAGAGAATTTTCGAACAATAGAATAAATTATTTTTCTACGTTTTGATTTTTATTGCATGTGTATATGTATTAAAAAAAAAAAAAGAGAAAGAGAGAGAACGCAAACATTAATAATAACAATTGAAAATTTCTAACGAAATAAATCATGCATTATTTAATTAAAGATTTATCGCTCTTTGAATTCTTTTTAGTTGTCAAATCGCATCATTTTTTTAGCAACTTTAATTCGATAAAGTGACATTCCTCTTTTTGCCTCGTATTATATCTCAAGCCATTTTTTTTTCGCAATAGTATCGAATGCTTCAAAAAAAAAAAAAAAAAAAAAAAGAAAAAAAATGTTACGGTACATTATCATTGTCCGTTATATTCAGATTTGCATTTTATTCGAAGTATGTACAACGCTATGATCAATTAAAAAAAAAAAAAATAATAATTTCATCACATTGAAAATCATTTTATCGCGTCGACGTTATCAGATTCAACTATATACCCTGCTATTCCATGCAATTTAAAAAAATATTTCTCATAATATACATCCAATATCGTATCATTATCTTTATCTCTTTTCTTTATATCAATTAATATTATTGAATAATTTTCTCCATTCGAAACATCGTGCATCTTCTCTTTGATATCCATAATTATTGATTTCAAAATGTCGTATCCTTTTCCTACAATCCCAATAGCACTTTGATCGTTTTCAAGTTTTTCAATAATATCACGCCTCATTCCCCATAGTTATTATTATTCATTTTCTATGAGTACGACATTATGTTGATGATCATAGATACGTTATTACGATTTTAGCGTTAAATCGCTAATTGATTTTGTATGTATATACACAATACTATTTGAATAACAGAGAGAACTCTCGAATAGAATATAATAGAAATTTGGATAATTGAGTATCTATTATATAATGAATTTGATTTGAAGAAAAAAAAAAAAGAAAAAAAAAGAAAAAATAGACGTTTCATTAGTCAAATTATTCTTACGTCGTTCCCAAAAAATGTGTCATGTTTATTTGCGAATGGAAAAGGATAAAGTAAAAGAAAAAAAAAAAAAAAAAAAAAAAAAAAACAAAAGAAAATAAGAAAAAAGAAAAGGGACAAAAAAGAAAGAAATCCACGGTAGGAGGGAGGAGAGAAGGTGGTGGAAACAAATGAAATGAAAGATCATATCGTACGCACGAATGAAAAATGGAAAAGGGTCGAAACGAGTCTAACGATCGAGTAGAGAGTATTATTGCTGCAGCAGCGTCTCCACTCCAATACGATCACCCGTGTAAAAGCGATGCGACGAGTGACCCAGATCGAAGAACAGGAAGACGAAGTACTGTCGCAAAAGTGTCGCTACACTTTTCTTCGCTCTCAGGATCCTCCTAACTCTCCTAACCTCTCTCACCCCTTTGCTCCTACCACCCAACTTTTCTACTACCCTTTCTACCTACTCCTACTCCTCCTCATCCTCATCCTCCTTTTCCGCCGCCGTTGTGTCCTATGTAGATCCGTGAAAGAATTGTGAAAGAAAGAACGAAAGAGAGAAGAAAAGAAAAAAAAAAAAAAAAAAAAAGAAAAGAAAAAAAAAAAAACTTTCGATGAAGTAAGAAAGACGTCGGAAGAATCGCTTTCGGCCTTCCATCTACTTTTCACTTTACAATACTGCCTATGTAGATTCATCCTCGTACTATCACTCTCTCCTCCCCCTCCCCCCACCTCTCCCCGCTTGCCCCTCCCCCTCACGCTTCTCCAACCCCCCCCCCCACCTCTCCCTCTATCCTCGCTCTAATTCCATATCATCATTCGTCTATTTGTATTGTAAAGTGATTTTTATTTTGTCGTGTCGTGAACCCAAAGAAAAAAAGAGGGAAAGAAAAGAAAGAAAAAAAGGAGATGGGTATAAAGGGGAAGAGAAGGATTTGGGGAGGATAGTGGGTTAACAAAATCATTGTCTTAAACGTATTATCGTCGACGAAAGGAAAATCGAATGGACGATTTGGAAAGGAAAAAAAAAAGTTTCTTGTCCAAATATTTCTTCTACTCTATTTTTTTTCCTTCCAGTCTTTCTCTCCTTTTTCCTTGTCTTCCTTCTCACACTCTTTTCCCTTCTTCTTTTTTTCTTCTTCGTTATAGTTCCGATAAGAGACAATAATTAATTTGTCTTTTAAATATTGACATAACCGAAAAGTTTTCCCAAAGAACAACACTTTCTTTCTTCTTCTTCTTCTTCTTCTTCTTCTTCTTCTTCTTCTTGTTCTTGTTCTTGTTCTTGTTCTTCTTCTTCTTCTTCTTCCACTTTTACTTCCTCGTTATACCACCAAAACAATTTATTAGACTGTCGCAATATTTACCGAAAAGAAAAAAAGAAAAAAAAAAAAAAAAGAAAAAGAAACACCTTCTTCAAAATTACATCATTACACGGATTAATTTTTGATTTATCTATATACGTTTATATCATCGACACAACGATCGGTTCAAATTCGTGCAAAACGACGATTCAATATATAATGATAATTATTTTCGTGAACACAACAGACAATAAGAAAAGGAAAAATGCAAAAGCAAAAGCAAAAAAAAAAAAAAAAAAAAAAAGAAAAAAGGCGAAAGGCTAAATCAATTGAAAATCAATTTCCAAGGATAAACGGGATATAGCGAAGACGTAACGAATATTTAGAATTCGAAACAGTCTTCTCGTAGGAATTATCGACGCCTTCCTTCCTACGTTCCCCCGTTCCTCCATTACCACCATCATCATTCCAACGTCATCCCCATTTCCACCCCTACCCCCGAAGTCCCCATCGAAGTCTCAACGATGGATTTATAGGTGTAATGAGTTGAAGAGAGATCGATCAAAGCTTAAAGCTCTTCGAGACATCGAATTTCGAGATCCAGTAATCCTGACTTCCGTGGACACTCGTGGTAATACATGATGATGGTAGGGGTGTGGATAGGATAAGGTGGGAGAAAAGGGAAGGAAGGAAGGAAGGATGGAAGGGGGATCAAGGATGAGATATACAAACATATATATACTATTTCTCTCTCTCTCTCTCTCTCTCTCTCTCTCTCTCTCTCTGTCTCTATCTGTCTCTCTCTCTCACACACGAACGAACGACTGTACCATTTCTGGAACATCTCGAGAAATCTACACTCGGTGGACGCTCGTTTGAGCTTGGCCCGTTTAAAGTGGAAAGTACGTTAAAGTCGAAAGTATTGTTACCATGAATTGATACCACTTTATGGTAGACGTTAGAAGCCTTTTTCTAAAGTGAAAAAAGAAAATGAGAGAGAGAGAGAGAGAGAGGGAGGGAGGGAGAGAAAAGGAGAAAGAGAAAAAAAAAAGGAAGGAGAGAAAGAGAGAGAAAAAGACACACAAATAAATATATATATATATAGATAGATAGATAGATAGATAGATAGATAGATAGATAGATAGGTAGATAGATAGACAGAAAAAGAGAGAGACTCTCGGGGAGACCTCTTTTTGTTGTTACGTAAAATTTGACCCCCTTTTTATCCCAACCCCAATCGTGTCGTACTCTCTTTCTCTCTTCATCTTCATTAAAAAAAAAGTAGGAGATAAAGAGCGATAGAGAGAGAGAGAGAGAGAGAGATAGAGAGAGAGAGATAGGGAACGCGATAACTGCCCGAAGAAAGTATACAAAGATATAAATTGTAAATTGCATTGCACAGGACAAACAATATCAATAATACGTAAATGCGTCTCTCTCTCTCTCTCTCTCTCTCTTTTTCTCTCTTTCTCTCTTTCTCTTTTTCTCTCTGCACTATGTGCTTGGACGTCGCTAGAAGCGAACAGCGCACGTCTTTTGAGCGGATATTCATGCCAGCCAGTGAGTGAGTGAGCCAGCAAAGTTAGCTGCTAGCCAGCAAGTAGAAATACCCAGAATAACCAGCAGGAACGGGACGACGATTTTAATACTTTTGCCGCATCGGCATAACGCAAGCAAGATTTCCAATTACTTTTATATATTATTGCAGACATTGTCGTAACATCTATACTCCTTTATCCTACGCATCCTTTATTAACAACATTTATTGAAAATATAATGGAATATAAAAAAAATTTGCAATTATTATAATACATATAATCGTACACTTCTCTTCTGTAACTATTTTCTTTTCGCTTTTTTCTTTTTTGCTCTTTTTTTTTCTTTTTTTTTCTTGTTTTTTTTTTTTCTTTTTTTTAATTTTATTTAATTATTTACCTATTAATTGTTCATTCTTTCTCTCGAGTTTTCTTCGATACAGAAAATTGCTGTAAGACGGTTTCTTGCTGTTTTTTTCGTTTCTTCTTCTTTTTTTTTTTTTTTTTTTTTTTTTTTTTGACCCTTCCGTCGACAAAGAGAAAGTCCATTTTGTTTTCTCGCTAATTTCAAACAAGAAGTCTAAGGGTAACGCGTTTTCGTGTAACATCGACAACAACGACAACAACAACAAAAAGAAAAAATATAACAAAAAAGAGAAAACGTGGGAAAGAGAGACGGCGTGCATGTATGTGTGTGTGTGTGTGTGTGTGTGTATGTGAGAGAGAGAGAGAGAGAGAGAGAATAAAACCGTAGCTCGAGCAAACCGAAGGTTCGTAGTCGGCTTTGTTTTCGGTCCGTAGACCGAGAGACTAATAACATCCCGATATAACTTCCCGCGTTAATGAAAGGCGATGGAAAAACTTTCTACCTGGCTTTTAATTTTCTTCCTACGGGAGTTTACATTCCCCGTGAAATTTGCCGTACTGACAATGAGTATTCTACAAACTGCTTAGATATGGGTAGAATGAGTTGAAATGGGGATTGAGGATGGGTCGGGGTCAAGGGGGCTAGGGATGAGGGTGGTAAGAGGGGAAATAGCTAAAGTGAATATACATGGGAGAGAATACACGTTTCGAAAATTCTTTTCGTTAAAATTTTTTCCAATAATTTCATTAAATCAACGTCGAAAGTTTTCTAAATATATTAAATAAGTCTAACGTTACGATTATCTTCGTAGCCACTTATGAAAATATTCGAAAATTATTTTTCATATAAAATCATTAAAATGTGTCTACTATATTCGCGTGGATTTCTTTTTCTTTTTTTTTCTTTTTCCTTTTTTTCCTTTTCTTCGTTCTATCGTTTACATGGCCGAATAGATTCACTTTGAAACTTTTTATCGTATAGTGAAATTAATTTTTACAAAGATCCAAACGTAATACTATCGGTTTCATCTATATTCTAAACTTCCGGCTACGAAAGAGTGATATTATTTTCCAAAAATTAAAAAATTGATAAAGAAAAAATACATATATGTATATATATATATATATATATATATATATATATATATATATGTATGTATATCCAACGAAAAGAATTTAATACTGTGTGTGTGAGAATATTGAAAATAGTTTTGAACAAGGTTATGGATTTTTTTCGAAATTCCTTTTTACGGTAGTAATCAAAGATGGACTAAATAAATGAATATATCAATTTGTAAAGTTAACGAAAAATCATAATATAATTTTAAGTTTCATGTCAAAATTTATAAATATTTAATTGACATATATATATATATATATATATATATATATATATATATATATATATTTCTACAAATTCAAAGAGATTAATAGGATTAAAGTGAATGTATATATGTATATGGTCGTATATGAGTTTAAATATTTCAACAGATTCATTTGAAATTTATAATAAATAAATCGAGTTCCAAAAGTTAGAAAAATTCACGTATATAATACGTACGTATTTTCAAAAATTAAACAATTCATTAAAAAAAAAAATTGCACATCTCCCTACGATATTGATGCGTTTATCTGAGCAACACGAATATGACAAAATTTGTAGAAATATATTTGAAAACATTAAAACGAATCCTCATGACCACACAGAAACGTTGGTTTATCGTAACAGACAGCATTTTTTTTTCATTTCACTCTCTTTCTATTTCTCTCTCTCTCTCTTTCTCTCTCTCTCTCTCTCTCTCTCTCTCTCTCTCTCTCTCTTCCTCTGTGCCTTTCTCATTCTATCTCTCTCTTTCTCTCTATCTATCTCTATCTCTATCTCTATCTTTCTGTACTACGAAGGAAAATTCCTTTGATCTCGAGATCGTACTTTAAATTAGATGGAAAATACTTTGGGGGTATACATATGTATAAGCACGGTCAGGATTTCTAGATTAAAGGAAATCTTCAAGTATGGCAAGATCGTGTCTCTTCGTACTTAATGTAACGTACGTTCGATCGCTTTATTCGAGAACCTTGTGGAAAGTTCCTAGAGCGTTTGTAAGAGCCATAAGATGGTGAACGCAAAGTGCTAGCAAACAACGCTTTCTCTCTGTCTCGCTCCCTCTCTCTCTCTGTCTCTCTCTCTCTCTCTGTCTCTGTCTCTGTCTCTGTCTCTGTCTCTGTCTCGGTCTCTGTCTGTCCCTCTCTGTTTCTCTGTCTTTGTCTCTCTCTGTTTCTCTGTCTTTATCTCTCTCTCTCTCTCTCTCTCTCTCTCTCTCTCTCTCTCTCTCTCTCTCGCTTCAGATGAACCTCTATGTCGAGTACTCGGGCGGGAAAGTTCGCCCCTCCCCCACCCCCCCCCCTCCACGATCATCTATTTTATCGATTAACATCTCTAGGCGAAGCTAGTGCATTCAAGCAAGACGCCAAAAGAGATTTTTTGTTCCATCATTCTATCCTCGTTTAACTCTTTAAACGATCTCTATCTGTCCTTATACAGAGATAGTAACATTTGTGTTCTACGACGTGGATAAATCTCTATGAGTTTTATTTCATTTTATCATTCTCTTTTATTTCTAAATTTTCGATTAGTCCAACCGAGACGACGTTGAGAAATTATTTCGTAAAAGACTTTTATACCTTTATATAAGCTACCTATATATTCTATACATACATATATATATATATATATAAATACAAAAACATATATATACAAACAAATATACATACATAGGCATACATACATGCACATGTATATGTGTGTATATAATATAATATATATATATATATATATATTTTTTGTATTTTAAATTCAGTTAACTTTTATCTTTAAGAAGAATCTTAACGTTTCACTAAACTTATGGTAAACATCTTTTCACTAAATTTCGTCGAACTTGAGTAGCAAATCTTAAAAAGAGAGAGAGAGAGAGAGAGAGAGAGAGAGAGAGAGAGAGAGAGAAAGAGAGAAAACATCTTCGTTTCTTCATCTAAATTATAGAAATAGTTTAATGTTAAACTTTGAAGAATTTTTATGAAAATCTTCAAAGTCGAATGAAAAATCCTTATCGTAGATTTTCCGAAATGTTTTCAGAGCAATATCCTCCTTGGGTTCTCTGCCGTGGCACGTATAATAGGAACCCGTCGTATAACTCATGCAGACGACTATTCGCACATTCTACCTGCCAACCCGAGAATCGTAACCGGTATATGCTCCCTGTCACCGAGATGCTTCTCACCTTCCTTTATGAAAACTGGTACGGCAGGACATTCGACGAGAAAATTAATTTTATAATTATTACGACATGAGACATAACTCGGTATTCTGTTCAACGAAAATAATAATTGAATTTATATCATTAAAAGATAAAATGAATAGAAACGATATAATCGAAGGAAATCGATCTACCTTTAATATACGAATTTTTTTTTTTTTTATATATATATATATATATTTATTATTAATTTAAATGTAAAGGAAGAAAGAAATAAAAAAAGAAAAAAATAGAAGTGAGAAGAAAAAGAATTTTTTTATTCGTCAAGAGTTGCATTGTATCATTTTTAAATCAAAGAAAAATCGAAATATATATATATATATATATAAAATATACTGAATTAAAAAACAGAAAAAATTGTTTATTCGTGAAAAGTTATATTGTAAGATTTTCAAATCGAAAGAAAATCAATATTAATTTTTCTTTTTATACACACACATACAGACATTCACACACACATAAGAAAAAGTAAATAATTTTAAGAAAAAGGAATGGAATGATAAAGAAGAAAAAAAAATTGTTTATTAGAATTCCATTGTAAGGTTTTTAAATCGAAGAAAAATTAATATTATTTTTTGTATATATATACATATATATATATATATATATATATATATATATCTTATTGAAATTTGAGGGTTTGAATTGAAATTAAAGGGTTAATTAAAAGGCACATCGGTATTAACGATACATTTCATTATTATCGACCAAATTACCAACGAGTTACAATATATAGAGCCAAATGAATATTACCACCGTTAAAATATCCATTTATTGTCGATTGTTACTACTACTAACCAAATTTCACTAATTATAATACATAGAATCTACATATACATATATATATATATATATATATATATATATACTTCCTACGAACTTATTTATGTTTACAATGTACCCGTACCTACGTACAATTCACGTAAATACAATATTTATCATGTCGACAAACGATCACTGATAGAAGACGCGTTAATAAATTTGTTTTTTTAATCCGATTAAATTGAATGGAAAAAAAAAAGAAAAGAAAAAAAAAACAATAAAATAATAATAATAATAATAATAAAAAAAAAAAAGAACAAATAAAAAAAAAAAAAGAACAAATAAAAAAAAAGCAACAGCGCGCATATCGACATATTTATACGCTTGCAAATAAGTCGTTCGATTAAAAATTTTTAGTGATTTTTCAAGATAAAATCGAAATGAATATTTAAACTGAGTAATTATTTGAAAGCAGTCGTCACGTGGAATGGTATGGAATTAATCGTGCTTTATGTCAAAAGCGGGTGTCACTGGAACGGCGCGAGCCACAATTTGAATTAATGGAATAATTCACGGTAGAAGAGTGAGTTCAATTTTCCGTTTTAATTATCAGACGAGCAAAAGAACTGGCCGAGCTTGTCGGAAGTGGAATGGTTTTTATTTTTCCGGTTAAGGAAACGTACTGTGAAAGAGAACGAATATATTTCTATGTTTTCATACCAACACACACATGGAAACTTATCAGAATATTGATAAATATTATCTAATATAAAATAGAATTACGAGGACATTATTGATTCCACAATAACGTATTAGAAATAATATAATTATTTATATATATATATATATATATATATATATATATATATATAAGATCAAAATAGTAATCGAAAATTTCACAAAAATGATTAAATTTAAACCATAACTTTATCTTTTATATTTCGTCATATGATATATTCATATAATTAATATTACGAAGAGATCGTGAAATTTTCTAATATAATAAATGGAATTATTTCTTTTTTCTTATTTTTTTTTTTTCTTTTAAATATCAACATTAAATGTCAATTAATCATAAATAATATCAATAGATTGTTCAGTCATTTAGATTTCTTTTAAAATATTTCTAAATGTCAATGGTCCCTTTAATTTTTCTTTTATTCCATTTAATATTTCAATCGATATGTTGACATTATTATATATATTTAATTTGACTTTATTACTAATATATTAGATTTCATTTAGAAGCTGGTATTAGGTGTCGGTAATTCTTTTACTTTGTTCTATTTCATTTTAGAATTTTTTTGAAATTTTTTAAATGTCCAAAAAAATATATTAGATTTTATCCCTATAGAATCATTCAGTTAATGACATTTAATTAAAGATATTATCATAATTAACATTTGAAATTTCATCTAAAATTTATTGAGAGTTCTAATAATCCTTTAACTTTTTTTTTCTCTTTCATTTGGATTATTAAAAAATTCTTAAAAGATATATTAAAATTCATAATTGTGGATCATTTAATTAATGATATTTATTTTAAATGGTATTTAATATTAAGAAATTAAATTTCATTTAGAATGTTTGAGAGTGTCAGTAATCCTGTAATTTTTTTCTATTTCATTTGAATTATTAAAAAATTCTTTATGCATGAAGAGAAACATATTAGATTTTATAATAGAAAATATTAATTATAATTGTAAATAAATATTATAATCGTATCGATTATTATTTCATTTGAATTATTTACAAAATCCTTTTAAACAAATCATGTAAAACATATTAGATTTTATAATTACGAATGATCATTTATTTTAAATGACATACCATCGAGATACCGGTTAATAGAAATTGGTACGTTACAATTGTTAGTATCATCGTTTAATTAGATTTCTATTAATCAAATATCATATCGATATAAAATAGATTTCAATAAATTATTATCTATAATAAACCCATCTTAACGTTATCCATAAATAAGTTCACTTATTTTTACTTCGTAAATGTAGAGATATTTAGACATAACGAACATGTTAGTCGAAACGTTTAATATTGTTACTTCAACATAGTAAGTTCAATTTGGTTTTCACCGAGACCTTGACAAGGTAACCAGTGAAGGAGTATGAGAAAGAGAGAGACAGACAGAGAAAGAGAGAGAGAGAGAAGTCTGATGTTTCTTCACGCGTTAAAGAGACGCAAATCTCTAAGTTTCTTCGGTTAACTTCAAGAAGAAATATTGAAGAGCGTGCTTCTCGGCCGTGTTTAAAGGCAAAACGAGAAAGTCTGTGGGCCATTTCGTCGAGCGCGTTCAAAACTTTCTCTCTTTCTTCTCTCCAACATCTCGTAACAACTTTCTCTCTCTCTCTCTCTCTCTCTCTCTCTCTCTCTCTCTCTCTATCTTTCTTACTCTAACAGAGCATCTACTTGCTATCGTTGAGGCAACGCACGTCGCATAACTTCGTACCACCTTGTTCAAAGCATACTTTCGTTTGTCAAATGAAAGAGAAGAAAAAAGAAAAGAAAAGAAAAGAAAAGAGAAGAGAAGAAAAGAAAGGAAAAAAAAAAAAAAATTAAAAAAGAAAATAACTAATAAGAGAAAGAGGATGAAGAAAGAAATGAAAGAAAGAAAAGAAAAGAAAAAATAAAAGAAAAAAAAAAAAAAACGAGAGGAAAATAAGAGGTTGAAAATTGCAAAAATTTTTTTCATAAATCGCATTACTTTCGTACATAATTGAATGAAATCATTATTTTTATCATTTTTAAGATGTTCCTTTTAAAACACGTGAAAATTAATTTAATCCCAGTTGTGCACACCTCAAAACAATTTCAAGTTGTGCATTTGACATTGCGCTAAACACCTCTGCACTTTCAATAGCTATCATTTACATAGAATAAATATCTTTTATTCGACTGTATATTCTTTGAAGTCTAAAGGATATAATAATAAATCAATAGATTTGAAAATTAGCATTTTTCAATTCTGTCATTATAAAAAAAAAAAAAAGAAAAAAACATGATTCGTGCTATGCGCAAATTGTTTTCATTGAGCTCAAAAGTTGATTCGATAATATGTTCTACATTCCCACAAGCACAACAAATTAAAGTTTTAAAACGATTTTTAAGATTTTCGTCATGACATTTTGATAAAATTGAAAACATAAATGCTTCTTCCCAATAAGAGTAAAATTTAATGTAAAAAGAAAAATATGCTAACGAAAAGTCTCTTATATCTTATTTCTATTAAAAAAAAAAAAAAAAAAAAAAAATATATATATATATATCTATCAAAAATAAAACAAATCATTGGGATTGATTATTGCTAAAATCTGTTGAGTATTTTGAAATCGTTGAAAAATGTAAACGAAATAAATTGAGATTAAAAAATACATTTGATTCGACGATATTTCGTATAGAAAATTTAACTTATATACACATGTATGCACATGTGCGCACGAGGGCGCACTTGTTTTATCATTCAAACATAACATAAACCTCGAGTAAAATTCATAGTCTTTCATTATTCTGTCCAATGATACGGTATAAAAAAAAATTCATAGTC